>NC_056737.1:1700983952-1701023952 GCF_019279795.1 Protopterus annectens | reverse complement strand
CTTTTTGGAAACCCGAGAAACAAAATTAATGATTCCTTACACTCCACCCAATCAGTTGGAATATGCAGGAACAGAAGGTGTCACTCCAGACCCCAGGCTCAACTGATACTACGCATCTTAGGTCTAATAGCTTCCTCTAATGTGATATCTGGCCAAAGTAGCAATCACAATACAGTTCTACAGTGGACGTTAGCTGTACAGTGGTATCAGAAACTTCATCTTCATCACTACAGAGTATGAATCATGCAGGTCTGCAGGGACCACATTCTCTGATGGATTCATTTCTATTACTCATTGCAGACTCTTTGGTCCTCGAATACCCAAACTCGGTAACCACGGATGCCTCCTGTCTTGGGTGGGGATGGGGGCATTTCTAAGGGGAAACAATCCAAGGTCTGTAGTCTTAGAGGCCAATATACACATCAGTGTCTTCGGAGTTAAGAGTGGTCCTCTGTACATTGCAGGCACCTCAGGACCATCTAGCTAGGGATGTAATTGCTTTTCTCTCAGGCAATATGTCAATGATTTCTTACATCAACAAACAGGTGGAATCTGATTTGTACCCTCTTTGTCTGGAAGCTTGAGAATCTGACAGTGGACAGCATCTTTAAACCACTTTCTGTTAATGCATGTAACTGGGAAGTCCAGCATCCTGGCAGACAAATTGAGCAGAACTATACTACTGCCCCACAAATGTATTCTAAACTAGATAGTAGCAACAGAGATTTGCAGTCACTGAGACCAACCTTGATGCAACCTTTTTGTTGTGTACCTAAACAGCAAATGCAAAAGTTACTTTGCCTCATCCCTCCACAGGGACTGTCACCAAGAGATGCTATAGTGCATTCTTGGACATTAGGTCTTCTTTGCTTTCTGAATGAACTTGCTGATAATAGGGATAGGAGGAAGGGAGTCGAGAAGTGCAAGATCAAGGTAAGTCTCATTGCCCCCCCCCCAGCGGCCTCAGCAGGAGTGATTCTCCTTTCTTTGGCCTCACTTAGTTCAACCCCCATGGGTTCTGGATCTCCTCGCACACCCCTCCGGGGCTACCTCTACTGAGCCTCAAGACCCTAAAGCTAACCACATGGTTTCTGTAATTCTGACTATTCCCAGAGATGCCAGGCTTTCCTCCCCAGTAGCTTGAGTCATATCTTCCTCTTAAAGGAACTCGACAAAAAAGTTTTACAAGAGCAAATGGAAGTGTTTCTCATCTGGGCTTCCACTAATGGACTAGATCCCATTTCAGTACCTCTTCCAAAAATGTTGTAATTTCTTTCAGAACCTTTCATGGCTGGGTCAAGTTATTCCACAATTAAAGTACCATTAGCTGATGTTAAACTTCCACATAGGGTTCCATTGTTTCTCTCAGAAATTCCAAGGCTTTTCTAAGAAGCATCTTTATATTGAGATCCTCAGGTCTTGTACCAGTCCTTCCCTGGGATGTCACAGATGTTCGTGTTTCACTGTTGCAGTCATCACACTTGAGTTATCCTGCCAGGGGTAGCCCTCAGTCAGCCTGAATACCAGAGGCTTAGTATTTCTGCTTCAGTTGCTGTCACTCATCACTAACGTCAGGTCGTCAGTGGTATAAAATCAGGCAGCCAACGCCATTACATCAGTCTTTCTTGCTGAGGAGCCCGAAGCAGAAGCAGTTCGCATGAGTCCTGGTCGGCCTGAGTTTTCGTTTCCGAATTGAAGTTGGTCTTCTAAAGCTACGTACCCCGTTGGAGATCCTTTTTTTTTTTTTTTTTTTTTTTTTGCTCTAACCAATGTCAGAAAAAGTTAACAATTATCTCGCCTGTGGAAAGCAAGTACCACACCAAGATTTCCATTCTTACTGCGTCACCTGTTTAGGCCCAGACCATGACGTCCCTTGCTTTCTGTTTTGTGCTTTGTTCAACGCCAGAACTATACATCATCAGGCCCTTATTGTAGCTAGATATTTTCCATCTTGATCTCCATATTCCGAAATGGCTTCGGTAAGCCATCTGACTACCGCTTTTCCGAAAAAAACATAAGGATAAAGACTGAGACAGACCGCACAGGTCCAAAACTGCCGACGACGCTTCTGTTAAGCTAGTCGCCAGTTTGCCGGGTCATCAACTTTTGCAGCCCCTGATGCCTGCTTCTTTGGATTTGTAGGCCGCTACCGAGACCCATTTGGAGCCCGGTATACCGTGAGACTCTTATTTGACTAAGGATCCTGCTGATGTCTCTACCTTGGATGGGTCCGGAGCCACTGAGCAGGCACTGGCTTTCGAGAAAGTTCTTTGCACTACCGATACTCGACACAAACCAACGACTTTTTGCGTCTTCAGTTCTTTCTAAAACTACTGAATTTATAAGCCCCAGGGTATGAACTACATCTAAAAAAACGACAACCCAAGCTCAAGCACCTGCTTCCATGCCTCAATCTCAAATGCTTAAAATGGCGGAAGACCTTATGCTTATTAGGGGAAGCCAGCCTACCCTTTCCAAAAGAAAGAGATTTGTCCCCAGCACGTTTATCTGATCAGGAGTCCAATGACTCTGAGGTTCCTGAATATGAAGACATGCAACCCTTGTCTGCTTATGAGGATTCAGATGCAGAGGAATCATTTCTTCTGCCTCTCCTCCAGAGGATTTTTCATTTGGTGAAACCCTACATATTTTAAGGGAGTATTTCCAGTGGGAGTGTCAGGACTATCCTCAGTCCAAAAAGAGACTCAGGGAATTCTTAGATTTACCACAGCACAGACCTTTAGCCATTCCTGCTGTCCTGGATGTTGTGGATGATGTCTTTATGGAATCCATTTTAACTCCTGACACCCTTCCATCTGCTCCCAGGAAGCCTGATGGGTATTACAGAGTCCCAGACTTTCTTTCAAAAATCCCACTGCTGACCCAGAGGTAATCTTCCAAGGACCTAAAGGAATAAAAGTAACCACAGCTAAGAATCCCACCCCCTCGGACAGGGATTCCTGAGCTTTAGACAGATGGGGTAAAAAAGTGTACACCTATGCAACTCTTGCCATTAGAGCACTAAATTGTCAGTTCCACATACAATGGAACTCCATAAACAAAAAATATCTACCTTTTCGGCTTGTGCAGAAAATAAAGACTTACAGGAGCTTGTACATTCTGCAAGCCATTACTAAACACACCTTGCAATGTGGCTTTGACGCCCTAAAAGCATCCAACAGGGCAGCAGTCACAGGTTCTGTACTTAGAAGGCATGCTTTACTTAAGGAACAGACCTTGCCAGACCATGTCGAATCAAAACTATTGGATGCACTATTGAACAAAGACAATTTGTTTGGCACCAAGGCAGAAGAGGTCTTAAAAAGGATGGGAAAAAAAGCTAAATCTGTGCAGACAGATTACAGGTCCAGCCCGAGGTTCAGTAGGCATTGCCCCTCCAAGCACTGGTCCTTTTCGGCCCCCTTAAGGCCAGCTCAGACAAGACCTAGGGGTAGCAACCCCCCCCCCCCCCCGCCGACAACAGTCCCAGGGAATGCAGAGATCTAAGCAATGGAGTTCTTCCATTTCAAAAATGGGGACTGCTAAGCCACTCCCTTATGGAAAAAACTCACAATGACTTTATACCTCCACCCCTTACCTCTGCCCACTTGCTTGTGCCCCTAGGAGGAAACCTCTCCTCCCATGCAAAAAACTGGGCCTCTATCACCAACGACCGATGGGTCCTCAACATAGGGACCAAGGAATACATATTTTATTTCCACACTCTGCCAACCCCAAAAGGGTTCCCAGATCTTCCTCCAAACCAGTGGGCAGAGGCCAGAAAACAAGTACAGTCCCTGCTCTCCAAGAGGGCAATATAGCCTGTTCCTGTAGATCAGATATGCCAAGGTTTCTATTCCAGGCTTTTCCTGGTACTCAGAAAAGAGGGCACCTGGTGCCTAATCCTTGATCTATCAATTCTAAACACCTTCCTGGTGATACCAAAATTCAAAATGCTCACCCTGCAGCAGCTTCTTCCTGTGCTATCCAAGGGTGCTTGGTTAGCCACCCTAGACCTAAAAGAGGCCTATCTACACATCCCAATCAGGGATTCCTGCAGGAAATATCTACATTTCAGGGCAGGATCTATGCACTTTCAGTTCTCTGCACTTCCTTTGGCTTAGCCACTGCTCCCAGAGTTTTCACAAAATACCTGGCTCCAGCCATTTCTTTTTGCAGACAAAGGAATATTCAAATGTATCCCTACTTAGATGACTGCCTGATTCAGGCAGACAGAAAAAGCTGTTACAGCACCTGACCTTTGTACAGAACCTACTGACCTCCCTGTGGTATACTATAAATGAAACGAAATCCAAACTAGTACCCACTCAAAAAATTTTATTCCTCAGAGCAAGCCTGGACACAGCATCCCAGATGGCATTCCTTACTCCAGAAAAGCAAGCCTATCTGACAGGCTACTTCTCTCAACTAGCCATCAGAATCCAGTTATCCGCAAGGAAAATCCTGCAAGCTCTAGGGTTCGTAGCATCCTGCATTCTGCTCATTCCATATGCCAAACTGCATATGAGGAAACTTCAATGGTACCTAAAAAGCCTTTGGTGTCAACATTCTCAGGACCTGGAAACTATCATACCTATGATACCCTGTCTAAGGAAAAATATTTTCTTTGGTGGGCAGCAACATGCAACCACAATAAGGGTCTTCCCTTCTCACAATCCCACGCCGCCCAGACCCCAACCACAGATGCATTAGATTATGCCTGGGGTGCACACCTGATGGCAGGTGCATTCAGGGCCATTGGAGCCCAAATCAAATACATCTGCACATCAACCAAAAAGTGATGCTAGCTGTTCAGCATGCTTTGACAGCTTTCAGACCCCTACTCTCCCCGGGACCTCTACTGATCAAAACAGACAACACCACAGTGTTGTGGTACATCAACAAGCAGGGAGGAACTCACTCTTATCCCTGCTGCAGGCACGCCATGACCCTTTGGCACATGGCTTCAGCCATGCAAATTCACCTGCAAGCACAATTCCTGCCAGGCTCCCAAAACTCTCTGGCAGACAACTTTAGCAGAATCCTTCTATACCCACACTAGTGGCAGCTAGACCACAGTGCCTTCAACCTTGTAACCCAGAAATGGGGCACCCCGAAGGTAGACCTCTTTGCCTCCCACAACAATCACCAGCTCAGCAAATTCTGCACCAGGGAACCTCACAGCAAGGCCTGGAAAGTGAATGCCCTATCCTTCCAGTGGGTAAACCTCTCTATCTATGCATTCCCCCTCTACCTCTACTTTGAAGGGTACTTCTCAAAATAAGGGAGGAGAAACCAAGAGCAATCTCGATTGCTCCAGACTGGCCATGCCAGCACTGGTACCCACTACTGCGCAGTCAGTCTCCCCTGCCACCTACCTCAGATCCCAACTCTCCTGACCCAGCAGAATGCATAATTCATGCATCCACAACTGCAGATCCTGAACCTGGCAGCCTGTGTTATTCCCTGACCTCTCCTCCAGTTGCCAGCCTAAGCAAGCAAGTCCTGGACGTTATACGTGAGGCCAGATGCCCCAGCACTAGAAAATCTTATGCTGACAAATGGAGAAGGTATTGCACCTGGATCCAGGCTAAAGGAGGTGAAACAGCACAGCCCTCCCTACCTCTCATCCTGGATTACATAGCAGACCTACTACACAGGGGCTTATCCTTCTCTTCTATTAAAATTCATGCCTCTGCCATCTCTGCTCATTACAGCACAGAGCCACTTCTCTTTTCTCACCCTCTCATCAAACAGTTCCTAAGAAGGGCTAACAATTTAAGGCCACCCAGAAGAGCTCCTACCCCAGCTTGGGACCATAACTTTGTGTTGGAAAAGCTCACGCTACCCCCCATTGAGCCTGCAGCTTCATCAGAGTTAAAATTCCTCTCTTGGAAAACAGCCTTGCTTCTGACTGGCCATCACTTCAGCTAGAAGCATTTCAGAGCTACAAGCACTCATGGCTGTAGAACCCTGCATCATTTTTCATGCTGACAGGGTCTCCCTCAGGACTAACCTACTTTCATGCCTAAAGTTGTCTTCAGTGTGGCTCTCAACCAATCAATTAATTTGCCCACTTTTTTCCCTAACCCACAAAACAAGGGGGGAAGGATTCTGCATTCTCTAGATGTAGACAGACAGCTCAGATTCTACTTGGATAGGACTAAATCTTTTAGGAAGACTGACCAATTGCTAGTCAGCTTTGCAGCAGGGGCAGAGGACAAGGCCATATCCAAACAAACCATCTCCAAATGGATAGTACACTGTATCCATTTCTGCTACAATTACCATGGGACCCCCCCCCCCAAGGGGGTCGTAACGCATTCCACCAGGACAACCTCCACCTCTGCATCTTTTGTCAGAGGGGTCCCTACCAGCGATATTCTGGAGGCTGCAACATGGAGTTCTGTTCTTACCTTCACCAAGCATTACCACCTGCCTGTCTTTTCCAAATCCAGAGCAGGCTTTGCAACCACAGTCTTGGAGGGCATCCTAGCCATCCCCCAGTGTTCTTGACTGCCTCCACCCTTTTCTTCAGCTTTGGGAATCAACCCAAGTGTGATGACTGCAACTGTGAAACACGAAGAACATAATACAGTTGTGTACACTTACCATAAATGTAGATGTTCGAGTGTGTTCACTGTTGCAGTCCTGGTTTCCCATCCTCCTTCCCCCTTGTCTATCTCTCTCTCTCTCTCTCCCTCTGTCTCTTCCTCGCTCCTCACAGGGATATTTGGTATTTACTTTCTACTGGTGATTTTCTTCCACCATAACCCAGCTCCCTATCTGGGGGCTCCTGACATTTGGGGCAAGAAAACTGATGTAATGGCGTCGGCTGCCTGATTTTATACCACTGACTACCTGAAGTCAGTCCTGGAGCAACAGCAACCGACGCAGAAATACTTACAGATCTTTTTCACTTTTTTCCCCTCCTACTTTCTAAATTTCCACAGGAATGCCATTTGATGCTGGGGACTTTCATACAGACTGATTACACATCACTCCTGCTATCTTAATTTTTAATTGTTGAGCCTCATGTACTTTTAACTTTGGCATACATTTTTCTGCTTTGTACACATTTTTCATAAAATTTCTGAAATATTTCTAATACCTAGGATTATAGGAAGTGACTAGGCTATTGGCCCTGAGGCCCTTATAAGCTTAGCCAAGAGTTTAGCCCATGTATAGACAAGTCAGCACCCAATGCCCCTGTCCAGCAGAGACATGAGTGGAATCCCAGGGATGTATTTTCTGTTTCTTATCCAGTTATTCAGGTTGCACTTAAAAAGGGGTAAAGAGATACTCTGCTTGACATGGAGAGGGAGTCTGTTCCACAGATGGGGCAGTCTCTGGGACACAGATCTGTCCCGCCAACAAGTCCTGTTGATGTCACAGACCGGGTTGAGGTCATGTGTGTGGGTTACTCAAGTGGAGCTTGACTTGTGGATATGCAGCAGTCCCATCAATGCGGGGTCCGAGATTGCCTTGCCTATGCCAGACAGAGGTTACCTCTGAGGAGACTGTATGAAGCAGAGTAGAGGTATAGGTCTTTTAGCCTATATGTGTATGGTAGATTTTTGAGGCCCTGGATTCTTCTGGTGAGGAACCTCTATGGTCTCTGCAGCTGCTGCATGTGCTTTGCGAGGTACATGCCGAATGTGGCATTGTACTCAATAATGGGCCTTATAAGGGAAGAATACAGGGATGTTATGACCTCCTTGTCCCTGGATGAGATACCCTTACTTATGACGTGGGCCATGCAGAAAGCTTTCCATACAATGGAAGCAACATAATGGTTGAAAGTCAGGTTGCTATCAATCTGAGTACCGAAATCCCTCACAACTGACTGTGTGCTTAGGACGTTGTTATTAATGTGATCATTTGTGTGGACATCACTCTCCCCAAAGGGGATGATGATGATGCATTTTTTTGTATTCAGCTTGAGGCCATGTTTCTGGCACCAGTCATTTGTTTGGGTGAGACCCTCTTGGAGGATGTCCACGTCACTAGGGGAATTTATGACCATGCCCAGCTTGAAGTCATCTGCAGACTTGGTCAGCCATAGCTCACTGGTTTTGGCCTGCACCTCAGAAGAGCATATCCCAAATAATAGAGGCCCCAAGACTGAACCCTGGGGTACGCCACTCGATACGGGTCTACTGCTTGAGGTGGCTTCCCCTGTTTTGACTAGGTAGGTTCTATCAGTGAACAAGTTAGCTACCCATCTGGTAACATACGGATTGATGCCTAGTTGAGAGAGTTTATCCATTATGCCCAAGAGGGGAATAGTGTTGAAGGCTTTGGCCCAGGTCAAGGTAGGTGGTGTGCACTGTCTTCCCCTCGTCCATGGCTTTGGTGACTGTCTCAAAAAAGTCGACCAGATTTAACAGACATGACCTCCCCTTGACGAAGCCTAACTATATGGGATTGAGTGTTTGGAGGTTGAAAATGTCCTTCTTAATGAGGTCCATGATAGTCCATTCCATGGCCTTTCAGATCAGGCTAGTTAGGCTGATGGGTCTGTAGTTTCCCGGATCGGTGGACGCTCCACCTTTGTGTAAAGAGATGACGGTGGCTGTCCTCCACTCAGCTGGGACAAAGTCGGTACTCAGGCTTTGGTTGAATAGGGCACCTAATGGTGCTGCAAGTTCCTGCCTGCATTCATGTGGGGTGCAGCCTGGGATGTTATCAGGTCCCATGGACGCTGTATTTTTTGCCTTTGAGAGAGCAGTGATGACCTGATCCCAAGATATAAGTGGAAGGGGACAAGGATCTCTAGTAATTTTTCTTGCTATAGACTCCCTAAGTTTGGCAACAACCTGCGTGAGTCATTATGGTAAAAGTTTTTGTTCTCTGGAGTTATCAAAAAACAGTTGCTTAACAGCTATCTTTCTAAATTCATATATATTATCCAGATACTCACTTATTTTCTCTTTAGTAGTCTAGCTCTGTGCCTCTTGTTCTGTAAGTTTACCCTTATTCCCCTTTTTCTGCTTTATTTTTAACCTATGTCATCCCCTCTAAATATATTACTTCTTAACCACATCACATTTTCTTTTATTTCTACCCTGTTTCTAAACTGTTTTCATTCCCATTCACTAGATATAACTTCAGAAGAAATCCCTATTTTTTCTAATAAATCTCTAAATTCCACTACCCATTCCTTAAAGTCATCTCTTTTTAACAGGTAGGTGGGAAAGCACCAGTGTCTCATTTTTACTTTATTACTCTGAATTTTTATCTTGCTTTATTGGTTCATGATCTGAAATAGTTATTCCATATGTTTTGAAGCTTTCATTTAAATCCATATGTTCCTGTGCATAATAATTTCTATTTAGTCTAGCCCAGTTATTGCATCTTGGAAAATAATATGCAAATTTTCTTGGAATTCCTACTATTTTATCTACATCTTCCATACCAGATTTTTTCATAAATTTCTTCTGAAGTCTACCCTCTTTTGTGATATTTTCCTTTCTCTCTCCCCCAGATACATCCTCAGTGTTGTAAATGAAATTCCAGTCTCCACCTATAAGTAATATTACTTGCTGAAAGCTGATTATTTCTCCCAAAATTTTCTTAAACTCCATAATAGCCGTTTTTGGTGGAATATAATTAAATACATGCCAACGTAATCCTCTTCCCTTGCCAGTAACCATTTACTACCAAAAATCTACCATTATTATCTTTTGATCTGAAGTTGTCTATATTCATGTTATCCTTAATGGATGGGTTGTGTTCTGATCCCTCGGAACTGACTCGGCCACATGCTAAAGCTCGTGGCAACCAAAATGTCTTTAGCTTCCCCTGTACCCATAATGCAATTGGTTCATTACCTCAGATCTCATTTGCTGCTTTCAGCTTCAGACATGGTTTTCCCTTACCCTTGAGCTTATAAGCAGATAAGTGAATTTTTTTCCCAAATTTCTTCTAATTTCCCCCTTGTTAAACCTTCATAGTTATGAACTATCCACCTTTGGCTAGTCTTTCCTGTACCTGTAATTTTTGTTACCTTTTGTACTGTTGGATAACATTGTTTTGGTAGCCTGTCTTCAATACTATTTTTGGTCCCTTTATTTTTCATAAAAATTATTTTCTTTCTACCTGTCTTGTCATCGGTTTTCTGTAAGAGATTAACTCTTAGTGTGTGTGTTTGTGGTGCCTTCTTTCCCACTTCTGTGGAAGACAAAGACAGAGGAAAAGAGAAAGCCCCTTCTAGCTTTAAGAGATGTGTAAAGTGTGCGCATAAGATTCCTTTCTCCAATCAGCACTCCCTTTGTGTTTTTTGTCTGGGACTGCTACATCACCAGGAGGACTGCTCCATCTGCCATGCCTTTAGTCATTGGCAGAACAGAAAAATAAATTGATATTAAAAGGTTTGCTGCCCTCTTCCTTTTGGAGGCCATTTCGCTGTCGCCAACTAAATCTTAGGTGTCCAGTCCTGCTTCCTCCTCCTCTTCGAAATCAACAGAGGCTTGGAAATGCAGTATCTTGGTAATGATACCTTCATTGGCACCAACCAGCAAAAAATTTAAATTGTTGGTTCCATCAGTTGTTTCAGAACCGAGTACTGAACCTTCAGCACCAACAGTTTTGTCGGTACTGACATCTGATAAAGCTCTGCCATCAACACAGTCTGCATCAGTGCTGAATAGAGAATTCATCACAATACCTAGGTCTAGGTATTCTAGGTCTAGATATTCTCTGTCTGTCAATCCTTTCTCAGATAGATTACCATCCCCCTTTCTGGTTCGACCGACTTCACCTTCAGTAAAATCTACCTGCTCTTCCAGGAGTTTCACCGAAGAAGACCTGGCGAGAGTGGCGAAGAAGATTCTCCGGGCGTAGGGAGTCACTGGAACATCTAGGCCTTCTACCCCATTGTGTCAAGGTCCTTCTGCTTCTATCCCTCCAAGCACCTTTCCTCCTCTGACTTCCATTGTAAGTTCAGAGTCCTTGGCTCCATGTTGTCCAGCACCGACTGCCTCAGTCCCAAAGTTATCTTCTTCATCGGCTCCAATTGTGTCCCTGAGTTCTCCTGTTTGCTCGGAACTGGGGACCCTCCCGGAGCTTTGTCTGTCCTGTTGGTTCCGAGGAGTATGAGTCAACCCAAGTTTTTTCGGAGTCGTCTCTTCTCCTTGGAGTTTCAGCACAGTTCAGCTCAGCTCCGGCTTTGGCTTTGGGAGGGGTCTGCCCTGGTTGGGAGGAGTTTGCGGTGCTGAGTTCTGCTTTTTCAGACCCAAACTCCCTTCCTACCATTGGTGGATTGGCTTTCAAGGCAATGGAGAGGGCCTTGTCTGTTTCAAGACACGAGTCTGTTCTTTCCCCCTTGGAACAACCTTCCAGGTCCCTCCTTGCATGACGGCCAAATCCACTTCCTCCAGCTGGACAGCGGGTGTTGAGGCCTCAGGGAACCGCACATTTGGGAATGTCTTCTTCCGACACCTCCCCAGATCCCCCAATTGAGGAGGTTTCTCTGAAGAGGGAGGTGTAAGAGGAAACGCATCGATTCCCCTGAAAAATCATACACTGAAAATACAGATTTTGAGGAGGGCAAAGGATCCCCATCAACTCCTGAGGTCTCCTTTGGAGACAACATGGAAATTTTGAGATAAAGAGGTGGTTGGCAGTCCAGCAATACTTTGGAGAAATCTCCAGACTTTTGGCACCCGACCATCTACCTTCTGGGTGGCCCCGCCCGCTGTTGAGCTCATTAAGTTGATCTCTCTGTGGGTGTGGAAGGCCCCCAACTCTATTGAGCCAGTACCCCAGAGACCAGACAAAATCATAACTGCACCCGTAGATGAACCCTTCTGCACCAAAGGCGTACCAGTAAATGCCATGGTCGTGGCAGCAGCCACCAAAAAGGAACTGGCAGATTAAAGTTCCACTATTCATCCTTCTAACAGAGAGTGTAGGATGATGGATAGGATAGGGAAGCAAATTTGTGCTTTATTGACCTTTATCTTACACTCTTTAAATTAAATTACCTGGCACATTTTACGAGGTTGCAGTGGGATAAGAACATTCGGATACCTTCTCAGGAGCGGTTTCTGACATGGTGCGGGACTCTGTAATTTTCTCAGTTGGCCACACTGACGTCCATCTCTATTTCATCCATGAGGCTCATTTGTCATGCAGCTGAATGGATGACTAGAGCTATCGGTTCATAGGTTCATACTAGGCTATCTGCCCTAGGGCATTTATAACCCTAGCCAGAGTGTGTTTGGCTTTCGCCACCCATTTTAAATCAATTTTGCTATGCCCTTTTTCAAGGTTAGTATACTGTGCCTCTGTCTAACAGTGACACAGAAGTGATACCCGGGATAAACCTACGACCCCCCATCCACTCCTCGAGATTCCTCTTGAAGAGAGTCAATGAGGGACTCTGCCTAACCTGGACTGGGATTTTATTCCAGAGTGAAGGGAGCCTCTGGGTTATGAATCTGTCCCTCCAGCATGTCCTATTTATTTCAGTGCTGAGGTTCAAGTCTCGAGCGTAGCTCGATGGGATTTGGATTTTCTGAGGTGCAGCATGTCCATTAATTCCGGGTTGGACATGGCTTTATACGTCAGGCACAGATCGCCTCTGAGCAGGCGGTATGCCACTGAGTAGAGCTGGAGTTTCTTTAACCGGGCAGCATATGGCATCTTTTTGAGCCCTTTGATCCTCTTGGTGAAGTACTTTTGGGGTCTTTCCAGTTGCTGCAGGTGTCTGGTAAGGTACATCCGAAAAGGGGCATTGTACTCAATTATGGGCCTGATGAGGGATGAGTAAAGAGGCACGATGACCTACCCTGATCTAGATGTGAATCCCTTCATGATTAGGTGGGCTATATAAAATGTTTTTCTAACCACTTTGGCCATGTGGTTGTCAAATGAGAGATTGCTATCAACTTGGGTCCCCAGGTCCCTAATTACTTCTTCCAGATTAATGGATTACCACCTATGTGGTAATTTGTGGACACTTTGTTTTTGCCAAAGGGGATGACTATACACTTTTGGCGCTTAGCTTGAGGCCATGGCTCTGACACCAGTTGTCTGTTTCTATGAGGCCCTTTGGAGGATGCTTGTGTCGGCTGGAGAGTCGATTATAGCGCCCAGTTTGCAGTCATCTGCGAACTTGGTCAGCCACAGTCCTTCCGTGTTGGCCTGTACCTCCGAGAAATATATACCGAACAGGAGAGGTCCCAGGACTGAGCCTTGTGGGACGCCACTTGTAACTGGTTTGGAGTCTGACATGGCTCCAGCAATTCTAACCATGTGGGTTCTGTCCTTGAGCAAGTTTGCAACCCATCTAGTGACATAGGGGTTTATATTTAAGCTGGTGAGCTTATCTATAATGCCCGAGTGGGGTATTGTATCGAAGGCTTTTGCGAGGTCCAGGTAGGCTGTGTGGACCACCTTCCTCTCGTCAATGGCCTTGGTGACGGTTTCAAAGAAATCGACCAGGTTTAAGATGCAGGATCTGCCCTTAACAAAGCTGAACTGGGTAGGATCCAGTGTCTGTAAGTCCCCAATATCTTTTTTTATGAGGTCCATGAAGATCCTTTCCATAGCTTTGCAGACCAAGCTAGTCAGGCTTATGGGGCGATAGTTTCCAGGATCCATTGAGGCACCACCTTTGTGGAGACGGACCACTGTTGCTGTACGCCACTCTTTGGGTACATATCCTGTGGTAAGGCTGAGATTGAACAGTAGTTTTATGTTTGGGTTTAGCTCTTCTTGGAGTTCATGTAGGACGCAGCCTGGGACACCGTCTGGTCCCATTGATGCTGTGTTTTTTGCTTTGGAGAGGGCGGCTCTTACCTGAGCATCTGAGATGTCAGGGGCAGCACTCTGCTGGGATAGATATTTGCCCTTTGGTGGGGAGGGGGAGAAGTTTGCACTGAACCTGTCAGCTAGGATGTTGGCAATGTCTGTGGGTTCGTGTATTTTTGTCATTTTGGGCTAATTCTGAGCATATCTGGGAATTCCCACCCAGGTTCCTAACATAACTAAAGAAAGCCTTGTGATTATCCTTAGTGTCCTGTGCAATTTTTCTCTCGAAGCTGGCCTTAGACGATTTTATGAGTGCCCGTAGTTTTTTGCTAACACTGATCAGAGATGCCTTCCCTTTTTGGGATTTTGCACTGTCATGTAGTAGCTTCCTCCTTCTATTGTATAGTTTGTTTATGGCTGGGGTCCACCAGACAGGACGTCTGCCTCTGGAGGATTGGGTCTTGATTTTATTTGGGATTGCATGATCCATGCATTCCTGAAGGTGTTCATAGAATGCGTTTATAAAGGATTCTGCGGTCTGGGCCGTATTTTCCACAGGCCCAGGGGCTTTGAAGGATTCCACCTCGGTTTTGAGGCGTGTGAAATTTGCTTTAGAGAAGATGTTCTTCATTCCACATTGCTGCAGTCCTAACCATTGGGTAGTCCGCTGTCCAGTCGGCCCGAATACCAAAGTATATGGCTGACGTCGGTCAAGGCGCATTAGACTGATGTCAGGACGTCAGGGTACTAATGCGCATGACCGACGTCATATCCTCAGTCTTTTTTGCCGCATGGTCCGATGCAGAAGCAGTTTTGAAGTGCAGGTTGGCGCTCTGAAATTTTCTGAAGTCGGAGTTTCAGACCGAATCAAAGTTGGCTAAGTACCCGCTAGAACATTTTGGTTTTTCTTGCCTCAGTATTTAACCGGATGTCAGAAAAAGTGAATAACTGTATTTCTTGTGGGAAACAGATACCTCATAGGGATTACCATACTTTGTGTATACCTTGCTTAGGGCCTGAGCACGACGTTGTTGGTTGCCGCCTTGTGCTAGATTTAACAAACGCACTATTAAGAGAAGGTTAGACTGTGCCAGGTTAGTGTTTGGGAAGCGCTAATTATAAAATGCCGCCGGATGCTCCGACGCCGCTTCCCAAAAAGCGCAAGGACAAAACAGCAAAGCCTAGGGTTGATGAACCGCAGTCCCGGACGTCGGTTCTTTAGAAGGCTCAGTGGAGCCAGAGGTTTTGCCAGGAGTTTCTTTGGAGTCTCAGGCTGAGACTTTACTGTTACAGGATGTGCCCTCTCAGGAGGTAGGCCAGGCTGAGGGGGCTTCTCAGGTAACTGTTCTTCCCTCTCTTCCCAAGGTGGTTAGAGCCTCTCCTTCTGTTTCCAAAACTTCTTTGAGAGGTAGGCCAAGTTTAGCTTCTGTGGGGGCTTCTCCTAGCACTTCAGGTTCTGTGCCTAAGAAACATATGCTTAAAATGGCAGAAGATTTGATTACTATGATTAGAGGTTCTATGCCCCCTCCTGATAAGAGGCCTAGGGTGGAACCTGAGTTTGAGAGTTTTGAACAGTGTTCAGAGGCTTCTGAGTCTTCATGGAAGATTTGCAGGAGTATCCTCCTTATTCTGATTCTGATGTGGATGATTCCACTCCTACAGCTTCTCCTCCTGAGGATTTCTCATTTTCAGAGACTCTGCATTCCATGAGGGAGCACTTTAAATGGGAAGGCCAAGATTACTCTGATTCCAGGAAAAGGCTTAGGGAATTCTTGTTTTTACCCCAGCATAGGCCATTAGCTATACCTCCTGTGTTGAATGTGGTGGAAGATGTTTTTGCAGAGGCTTACCTGAATCCTGATTCTTTGCCTCCTGCCCCTGTTCAACCTGATAGGTACTACAGGGTGCCTGAAGCTCATAAGTATCTTTTAAGAGTCCTAGGGCGGACCCGAAACTGTTTCTCAGGGACCTAAAGGTGTTAAGGCCTCTGTTGTTAAAAATCCTGTTCCCACTGATAAAGAGGCAAGGGCTTTGGATAGATGGGGAAAGAAAGTGTATACTTCTTCCACTTTAGCCATGAGGGCGTTGAATTGTCAGTTTCACATGCTAAAATATCAAAATTATCTCCTTTCACAATTGAAATCTAAGGTGGATGCTTTGGCGGAAGGTATTGAGTGTAAAGAGTTGCTGGATTTAGTTCATGTGTCTGAACAAGTGGGTAAGCATTCTTTGCAATGTGGTTTTGATGCTGTACAGGCCTCCTCGAGGGTGGCTGCCACTAGTTCTGTTCTTCGCAGGCATGCCTGGTTGAGGGATCAGAATTTAGCTGAGCATGTTAAGACAAGGATTTTGGATGCTCCTTTACAGTCTGATGTGTTGTTTGGTTCGCCTGTGGAAGCAGTTTTAAAGAAAATGGAGGACAAAGCTAAGTCTATGCAAACTGTTAAAGATTTTTGCAGGTGCAGCCACCAAGTTTAGTAGAAATTGGCCTACTAAGGGATGGACGTATCCTGCTTATGATTCCCAGTCTAGGGGTAGGTCTAGACGTGGTAGAGGCAGAGCTCAAGGTTCTTTTAGGCCTAGAACAGGGAGTTCACCTGCTCAGACTTCTGGTGAGGGCAGGGTCAGTCCTTTCGTAAACAGACCCAATGACCTGCCTTTTCAGCTGCCAGTAGATTCTCGCCTGGCAGCTCCTTTGGGAGGAAGACTGTCTCTTTTCAAAGAAAATTGGGATTTAATTACTCAAGACAGCTGGGTGTTGGATATCATTCACCACGGTTACAGGTTTTATTTCCATACATTGCCCCTTTCAAAGGCATGCCAGACGTTCCTCCTCCACAAAGGAAAGAGGCTCACAAGCAAATTTCTCTGTTACTCCAAATAGGGGCCATTCAGTCAGTCCCTGTATCAGAAAGGGGCCTAGGATTTTATTCTCGCCTGTTCCTAGTACCAAAGAAGGGGAACACGTGGAGACCAATTTTGGATTTATCTATCCTCAACACTTATCTGGACATTCCCAAGTTCAAGATGTTGACGTTACAACAGCTTTTACCTCTGCTGGGCAAAGATCACTGGATGGTAACTTTAGATCTCAAGGAAGCTTACCTTCATGTGCCAATAAGACTAAGTTGCAGGAAGTACCTGCGTTTCGAGCTGGAAATTCTCATTATCAGTTCTCTGCATTGCCCTTTGGCTTATCTACTGCCAGAGTATTCACAAAGGTTCTGGCTCCAGTGATAGCTTACTTCAGGCTAAAAGGAATACAAATCTATCCTTACTTGGACGACTGCCTGATTCTGGCTCAAGAAAAAGAAGATCTTCTACAGCATCTGGAATATGTCATAGCAGTGCTAAGATGCCTAGGGTATTCTGTGAACGAAATAAAGTCCAGTCTAGTACCCTCTCAAGACATGTGCTTTCTGGGTGTGAGACTGAATACAGCAGCCCAGATGGCCTTTTAACCCCGGACAAACAAAAGAATCTTTCCAGTTACTTCCATCATCTATCTCTTCAGTCCGGGCTGACTGCAAGGACAGTCCTTCAAGCCTTAGGGTTCATGGCATCTTGTATTCTGGTGCTTCCCAATGCCAAACTGCATATGAGGAAGCTACAATGGTATCTCAAAAATCTGTGGACACAGCACTGCCAGGATTTGGACACTGTCATTCAAATAATACCTTGCATTCAAAAGGAATTTTTGTGGTGGGCTCAGGAATGTCACCTAAACAAGGGACTTTCTGTGACCCGGCCAGAGGCAAGTCAGATTCTAACGACAGATGCCTCAGATGTTGCTTGGGGAGCTCATCTAAATGGAAAGTGGATTCAAGACAAGTGGCCTGCCAGACTACAGCATCTACATATCAACATGAAAGAGATGTTGGCAGTTCAGTTTGCATTAATTGCTTTCAAGGAATTACTTCCAGGGCAGGTGTTGATTCTAACAGACAACACAACTGTCATGTGGTACATCAACAAACAAGGGGGAACACATTCTTACCCATTGTGCAGACAAGCAATGATTTTATGGGAGACTGCGCTCAGTCTGCAACTAACTCTTCAGGCAAGGTTTCTGCCGAGCACAGAACTCCTTAGCAGATGTATTAAGCAGACAAATCATGGATCCCCACGAGTGGAAACTGGATCTTCATGTATTTCAAACATTGACAGTGTCATGGGGAACTCCAGACATAGATCTGTTCGCTTCTCCACTAAACCACCAGCTGCCAAAGTTTTGCACGAAAGGATTTCATCACACAGCTTGGAAAGTGGATGCTCTTTCTTTCAGTTGGAAAAATCTTCATGTGTATGCCTTTCCACCTCTGCCTCTTCTTCCAAAGGTGCTTCTAAAAGTCA
The DNA here is from genome assembly GCF_019279795.1 of Protopterus annectens. NCBI lineage: Eukaryota > Metazoa > Chordata > Ceratodontiformes > Protopteridae > Protopterus > Protopterus annectens. Next base: position 1,701,005,841 of record NC_056737.1, on the reverse strand, counting down.
GACAAGACAAGCCAAGGATGATTTTAATAGCTCCAGATTGGCCTCGCAGCACTGGTACCCATTACTGAGGAGTCTGGTAAGGAAGCCTCCATGGCCTTTACCCTTGATTCCACACCTGTTGTCTCAGAGGGACGGTCATCTGCTCAATGTCAAGCTTCACTCTCTACATCTAACAGCCTGGCATATTCTGTTTTGAAAGACAGCAGGTCTCAGCTTCCTCAGCAAGTTTTAAATGTGATTATGGAAGCTAGAAGACCTAGTACAAGGAAAGTGTACGCAGAGAAATGGAAGAGATTTTTGTTTTGGAGTGCAGCAAACAATTTGCAGATTACTGAGCCAAATTTGAGTGTGGCTCTTCAATATCTTACTGAGTTACTGGACAAAGGTTTGTCTTTCTCTTCCATCAAGATTCATGCTGCAGCAATTTCAGCTCACTATGATTGTGACCCACCATTGTTTTCGCATCCTTTGTTCAAGCAATTTCTTAGAGGGCAAAGAATATAAGACCCCCACGTAGAGCTCCTACTCCTGCTTGGGATCTCAATTTTGTGTTGGAGAAACTTACTCTACAACCTTTTGAGCCTGCGGCTACTGCTGAATTGAAATACTTGTCATGGAAGACTGCTTTTTTGTTGGCTATTACTTCTGCAAGAAGGGTTTCTGAGTTGCAGGCCCTTATGGCAGTAGAGCCCTTTTTGATTTTCCATAAGGATAGGGTATCATTACGTACTAATCCTTCCTTTATGCCTAAGGTGGTTTCTAGTGTGGCTTTAAACCAAACTATTCATTTGCCTACTTTCTATGCAGATCCCCAAAATAAGGGGGAAAAGATTTTGCACACTTTAGATGTACATAGGCAGTTATGTTATTATTTAAGCAGGACTAAGGATTTCAGGCAGTCTCAGCAGTTGTTTGTTTCTTTTGCTTTGAGTTCTAAGGGCAAGCCTGTGTCTAAGCAAACTATTTCTAAGTGGATTGGGTTTTGCATTTCATTTTGTTATTCCCATCATGGCAAGGAAATTCCAGCTGGGATTAGGTCTCATTCCACTAGGGCTACTGCCACTTCAACAGCATTTCTAAGGGGTGGCAACTAAGGATATTTTGGAGGCAGCTACTTGGAGTTCAGTACATACTTTCTCTAAGCATTACCACCTTCCTCTCTACTCTAAATCCAGGGCTGGTTTTGCCACAGCTATTTTGCAAGGCATGTTGACAGCTCCTGCTTCCTTATGATTTGCCAGCCTCCCTTACCTCTGCTTTGGGATTCTACCCAATGGTTAGGACTGCAGCAATGTGGAATGAAGAACATAGTACAGTTTTGTACCTACCATAAATGTAGATGTTCGAGGATCCACATTGCTGCAGTCCAATTTTCCCTCCCTCCTTCCCCTCTTTGTTTAGGGGTGGTGGTGTGAGTTTATATATATATATATATATTATTGTATATATTGTATATATGTTTGGTGCAGGGCTTTTTGGTGTTTTGGTTTGGGCCTTGTCTTTTTAGGGTCTTCTGACATCTGGGGCAAGAAAAGACTGAGGATATGACGTCGGTCATGCGCATTAGTACCCTGACGTCCTGACATCAGTCTAATGCGCCTTGACCGACGTCAGCCATATACTTTGGTATTCGGGCCGACTGGACAGCGGACTACCCAATGGTTAGGACTGCAGCAATGTGGATCCTCGAACATCTACATTTATGGTAGGTACAAAACTGTACTTTTTTCACTGTGGTTTTCTGGGCAGGGGGTGGAGTCGGGATGTGAATATCCAGTGAGATTAGTTTATGGTCTGATCTTACCAGTGAGGGATACACTTCTGGTCTGGAGCATAGTGTCCCCATGTTGGTGATGATCAGGTCCAGTATGTTTTCCCCTCTTGTGGGAGTGGTAACAAGTTGTTCCATAGCATTTGAGTTTATAAATTCTAGGAACCTTTGAGCTAGGGTGTTGGAGCTAGAGTAATGCTCCCAGAATATGTTTGGGTAGTTGAAGTCACCCAATATAATGGTGTTTGGAGAGACCTTCATATTTTCCAGTGTTCTCAGGAAGGCAGAGTGGGGTTCCTGGGTTTGGGAGGGTGGTCTGTAGCAGGCTATAAACTGGAAGACAGTTTTACCCACTGTTAGTTGCACATGGATAGTCTCTGATGCTTCGTGCTGTGCCACCAACCTGGAGGTGTGGGTATCTTTGACGAATATTGATACTCCCCCTCCTTTTGTGGTTCTGTCCAAGTTTTGGGGCGAAAAGCATGGTATGAGGTATAACCTGGTAGTGCTGGGGTGCTCACAGCCTTGAACCAGGTTTCTGTTACTGCACAGATATCTATGTTCTCCATGCTAAGGAGAGTTTCGAGTGCATGCATCTTGAGGTTTAGACTTCTGGCGTTGAGTAGCATTACTCTTAGTTTCTTATCCCTTGTGATACCTATGGAGGTGGGTTTGTCTTTTGAGCCTTGCCTAAAAAGGCACTATGGGGTGGCAAGAGCCTTTGCCAATATCCAAAGCCCAGGGGTGACAGGTGCAAGCCGTCCCTAGCGAAGCATCGTGGCCTGTCGAGCATGTCATCCCAGGCTGACAGGCATTGATCCTTTGAATGACACCAATACTTAAGCCAGTTGTTGAAATTGATCATCTTGTCTTCATATTGTGGCATCATTCTTGGTGAGGGTAAGATGCGACTCAAGGTCAGGGTCATACCGGCCTGGGCCACATGCTCAGAGAGCTCCTCTATGTCTCTTTTCATGTAGTCTAGGGAGGTACGTCTCGGGTCATTCACACCAGCATGGACAATGACGGAGTCATATTTGTACTTGCCTTGGAGTGACCTGAGTGCTTGTGTTATGTGGCGGATCCTAGCACCCGACAGTCAGCTCACCGTGACCTTCTCCTTGTTCAGCCTGGTGAGCGGGACGTCAGTGTGCCTGACGATAGAGTCACCTATTACAAGTGTATCAGGTGTGTTGTTTAGCCTTAAGGGCTGTGACTGTTTGGCACACTGGCTTTGTGAGCTATGTGTTGCATGTGTTTTGTTTTGGGGTAGCGGTTGCTTGGGTGTCTGCTTTTGGAGGTCTCTGCTGCTTAGGCAGATTTTTATTTAGAGCCTCCGAGTATGTTTTTGTGTGTTTATGTGTTTGGTTTGCTGTCGTGGTAGGTCTATGTGAGACTGGAATTGTAGTGAGTGTGGTTTCCTTCTCCTCCTGACAGGTTTTGCCAGTACTGAGTTGAGAGAGCTTAGCCTCCAGTTTGGCTATATGGTTGCATCTCTCACGTGTTGGAATTTGTTGGGAGGAGGAGAGGGTTGTCTGTGTACATGAGGCAGTTGTAACATTGCCTCAAGAATCCCAGATTCACCAGCTGGACCAGAGAGGAGATGGACAACTGACCTTTGGACATGGTAGAATAGTATTGGGAATTCCTTTATAATTGAAAAAAAAAGGGCCAATGGGGAACAAGGTACTCAAGGGTTCAGGCGCAGCCTTAAGGAGACATGCCTGGATGTGTTTGTGTGACTTTGTGGAACCCTTCACATCTATGTTTGTCAATGCTCCCTTTTGACAGCACTTCTTTGTTCGGGCCCAAAGTTAAAGACTCACTCACTAGGTGTGAAAAGGATGGAAAAACTCTCTGCATTGAGTATATGTTTTTCCACTTCTCAGAGACCTTTTCTGATGAACCAGAACACTGGTGGAAAAATGTAGTTTAAAAAATCCCAGGGTCTTTTCCTGATGCACATAGTGACAGCTCCCCTACGGCAGAGGGTGGAGCTCTAATGTTAGGTGCCATTCTAGTGGCAGAGAGGATCCATGGAACCATGTTTTCGCAGATTTATATTTCGTTAAACCTTTCCAGGATTCCTAAAAGGAGGCCTGAGTGCCCGCCTCTGGAGGCAGTCGTGTCATTTTTCCCTGCACCAGGGAGCTTGGCTACAGATAACATCTGACAGATGGGGGCACGGAATTATATCCAGATGTTATATTATTCCCTTTTCACTTACCCCATTCTCTTACAAAAACATCCCAGATGTCCCACTCAAAAGGATCAAGCAGCAGTAGAAATACAAAAGCTGCTAGAAAAGTGAGTCATCCAAAAGGTCCCCCCAGACTAGATAGGATCCGGAATTTACTCAAGGTTCTTTTTAGTACCAAAAAAGACAGGGGACTGGAGACCTATTCTAGATCTCAGTAAGCTAAACAAATTGGTTCATCAAACCAAATTGCAGATGGTCACTGTTGGTCCATTCTTTTGTTTCTGGAAAAGGATGACTGGATGTTTTCCATAGACCTCCAGGATGCGTCCTATCACATAAAAATGCATAGGCAATCCAGGAGGTTCGCACGTTTCCAGCTGGGAGCCAGTCATTACCAATTCAGAGTCCTGCCCTTTGGCCTCTCCACAGCCTCCAGAGTGTTCCACCAAATGCATGGCAGTATTAGCAGCTCACTTGAGACTGCACGGATTCCAAGTGTTTCCATACCTAGATGAATGGGTCGTCACTGCCACAACCAGGCATCAACTTGTAGAAGCCGACGACAAGTTCTTCAAACCTGCTCCTCTTTGGGAATATCTGTCAACTATGAAAAATGTCACCTAAAGCCAACCCAAATCTTAGAGTTCATAGTTGCCATTTTAAACACAAAAAACACCATTGCCTGTCTTCCCTCACAAAGACTTTGGACAATTCAAAGTCAAGTTCTGAGCATAATCGGCAAAAACAAAGTGAAAGCCAAACTAGTTCTCTGAACAGTGGGCTCCATGGGAACATCAGTAACTCTTGTAGCCCTGGCCAGATACCATGTGTGAATTCTACAGTGGTTGCTTGTGACACAGCAGTTGATACTTACCCATCCCATGTCCAAACCAGTCTCCATCACCAACATTTGCAAGTAAGATCTAACATGGTGGACTCATTCAGAGCAAATTCTACAAGGACGTCTGTTTTCTCCCCCTCAGCCCAAGGCCACAATGACCATGGACACCTCCCTGCTGGAGTGGGGGGGGGGCATTGCAGTAGAAAGCCAGTCCAAGGCACTTGGTCCCCAACAGAGGCTTTGTTACATGTCAGTGTTCTAGAGATGAGAGCAGTGCTCTTAGCATTGCAAGCCTTTCAGGATGCTCTCCTCTCTAGAACAATTGCAATTCAGGCAACATGTCAGTGGTCTGGTATATCAACAAACAAGGAGGAACCAGGTCTTATCCATTATGTCAAGAGGCCTTGAGAGTGTGGCAATGGGTGAACTCTTTAGACTGCTTTCTTGTAGCAATGCACATTCTGAAGAAGTCCAGTGTGATAGCAAACAGATTAAGCAGGTCCATTCCTCTACCTCACGAGTGGTCCCCTCAATCAGAAAGTGTCCTGAGAGAATTTTTGATCATGAGGTCAGCCTTGCTGCAATCTGTTTGCCTCTCCCCTGTACAACAAATGCAGCAGCTGTTTTGCCCTGATCCCTAATGAGTGAAGACCCATGGGGTGTTCTTCTCCATGATTGCCCCCCCCATCTCCTTTATGCCTTTCCTCTGATACCTTTGATTCCCAAATATCTTCAGAAACCAAGCAGGTTGAAGAGCAAAGTCATCCTCATAGCTCCTTTTTGGCCTCAACAGATTTGGTTCCCCTTCCTTTGGCCTTGCCTAATCAAACAACCTTGGGTACTGGATCCAATTCCAGATCTCCAGTCCCATCCGACGGACACTGTCCATTCCCACAGTCGCAATCTCAAGCTGACAGCTTGGTATTTCCACCTCCATTAGTAGCCAGGCAGCTAATGCTCTCTTCTCCTCTTCTATGTATACTAGTTTCATCTCATAAGCCTTCCACATGAAAACTGTATTTTAGTAAATGGAAGAAATTTGTACATTGGGCACTACAGAACGACATTGAACCCTTTTCAGCTCCAATTCTTGAAATCCTCAAGTTCTTGGCTTTCCATTTTGATAGTGGGGCTTCTACTTCCACCATCAAAGTTCAACTAGCAGCCATCTCCAACTTCCACATTGGTTTTACAGACTTTGCTATGGCCTCTCACAAACTTTGTATGCCTTTCTTGAAGGGTACTCTTCTCTTACGACCTCCTTTCAAAGATCCTACTCCACCATGGGGACCTCATCTTGGTCTTACAAGCAATCACTCAACAATCATTTGAACCTGACCACACTTGTGATATTAAGTTCTTTTCCTGGAAGACTATTCTGTTAGTCGCGCTCACTTCTGCCAGAAGAATTGCAGAGATTTTCAAGCTCTATCATCTAAACCTCCATATCTAGTATTTCATAAGGACAAGGTTTCACTCAGAACCAACCCTTCATTCCTTCCAAAAGTGGTATCCTGAGAACATTAGTGAAAGTATTCACATACCAGTTTTCTTTCTCAACTATTCTAATAAAGGTGAGTATTGTTTACATTCTTTGGATGTACATAGACAGTTATGCTTCTACCTACACAGGACAAAAGAATTCAGAAAATCAGATCATTATCTCCTTTTCTCATACCAGATTGGGACAAGCTGTATCTAAAGTCATATTAGCAAAATGGCTGGCTAACTTCATTTCTTTTACATATTCCAAATCTGGTGTTACTCTTGCAAAACTCCCTAAGGCTCATTCAACAAGAGCTGTAGCTACATCAGCTACTTTTCAGGTAAGAGAATCCATGGATGATATATGTGCAGCAGCAACATGAGCTAAGCCCCACACCTTTGTTACTCATTACAAATTGGATCTGGTCTATAGGGGTAGAGCATCATTTAGCTCAATGGTGCTTAGGAATATCCTTCCTTAGGCTAACCAGGAAATAAGGTAGCTGCGGACTCTATCCCATCCACTGTAGATAACATGAAAATTGACAACTTTAGATAAAGAAGTTATGTACTTACCATAACGTTTCATCTGAGTTGTCGGTTTTCATGTATCCTCAACTCCTCACCCTCCAACCCCCTACCTAATTCTTTTGGAAGAATGGGTGTTTTTCTACCTTATCATAATCTGGCTAATTATATTAAATGGCGACTGACCCAGACATGGTCCCCACTGGAAATATAACTGTTATTTTTCTTATTATTATTATTCTACTTATTCTATCAGCAAACTCGATCTGAGATAATGAACCATTTGCATTATTGGTACATGGGAAGCTTGAGAGTTTTTGGCTGCCAAGTTGGTTCCAAGGGATCAGAAGCGAACCCATCCATTGAGGATACATGAAAATTGACAACTCAGATGGAAGTTATGGTAAGTACGTAACTTCTTTTTTTCCTCTTCTGAGATTATTGGAGCTCCTCTAGAAATTAGTATAATTGCTCCCATTTTCCTTTGTCCCTGTTATTCTACTGAATATCCATCCTGAAATCCTTTATGAAATTTACATGCTCATTTCTTTGCTAATGTGTCTCCTGCAACATTGCTATTTGCACTCTGCATTTTTAAATATAATTTAGCACTCTTACCCTTTTTAATACCTGCGGTGGTGGTGCTGCGGTAGCGTTGTCGCCAAACAGTAAGACGCTGTCCGGTTTGATTCTCGGCTAGAGCGTCTTCTGCGTGGAGACGTGTGAATGGGCGTACCTTCGTTGAAGGTTGTGCGTCAGGGCTGGCAACTCGGCACGTAAAAATCTACTGCCAATCATTAGCAGATCGGAGTTCCGCTGTGGCGACCCCTAACCGGGAAAAGCCAAAAGACGCAACAACAACAACCCTTTTTAATACCTGGAAGGCCATTTACATTTCAAAGTAATATGAATAGCATAGCCATTATAAGAAGAAGTTTTCTCCATGTATTATACATGATAGCTTTTTTGAATGTGTATTTCAAACTTTTGTGTTACATGTACACACTAATATTTGGCAGGTTGATCTTTATATTGTTGTTTTTTGTCATCTCCATTTAAATATGTGTCACATTTTTCAAGACTTTTTGTTTTAATGAAAACCCTTCAACTAAAAACTAAATACATTTCCAGAACAATCTCATAACCTATTAAACTTAAAACTAATGCAGAAAACTATGTACACCTTCAAAAAATGAAATTTAACCCCCCAGATAGGAACAATTGCTCCAAATCGACAGCTACACCCACAGGCATTACCTAATACCTATGCTAAAGCGCATGTTACAGATTGTGCTGCCACTTACACTGATTGTTGTCTGCTCTTTTCTTATGTCTGTTCCTCTCCATATGTGAAAAGGGTTTATATTCTTATAGAAAACTTTCATTTTTAGCCTTAAGAAAATGTGCATTGGCTATTTTTAAAGTAAGAATAGCAACAAGATGACAGTGTTGCCAAGAAAAACGCTGCTCACACAGTTAACAACCCAACGATTTAATAATCCAAAACGACACGAAACACAAAATTCCAAAACAGTAATGGTTAAGCGCTTTCATCTGCTACAGACAGATTTCATCAGAACTAAATTATATGCTGTTTTGTTAAATGCACTGAAGTAGTTAAGCTGCTAGGGAAGCTGCTATCTCTTATTGACTTCCATTAGTTTCAGACTTTATTTTATACTGAACTGCTTACCATTGCACATTTAAATTTTCTATTTTCCTCAGCCAACAATGCTCAAAAATCTCAAGATTAATTGCTTGCACCTGCAGACAGCTTGTCTCCATGGAAACATAGTCATCAATGAGGGGGAAAAAAACAGGGTAACCATTTTGCAGATGTGTGTAGGAGTCTTTGTTAGTGTCACGTGGAACAAAACAGAATGTATAATTGCCTTCAGTAGCGGACTTCTTGACTCCTCCTGAACATTTGCCAAAGAAAGAAAGTCAAGTTAATATTATTGCTTATGCAGGAATCTTTGCCAAAGAAAGAAAGTCAAGTTAATATTATTGCTTATGCAGGAATCTTAGCACTTCTCATGGGATTCCTCACTTTGTCTTATATTATCAAGCCTACTTGCTTACAGAATATACTTGTAATTAGTCCAGAGATTCAGTTTGCAAAAAATAAGAGAAAACATTGCAGCTCTACATATAATATAATCAGTGCACTTTTACACCCCACCCACTGTCACTCAGCTTTTTCAGCTAGTTTCTCTGTGTGAAAGGTATTAACTGGAAATGTTCTCTATTTGTTAAGCATCTGTTTGTTCTGATTTCCTGCCAAGGGGTGTATCATATAACTGATTTGTTTGCAGTTAAAAGCATTCTCTGGAGCCTCATTGCTCCTTTATCTGTTTAAAACTTTCACTTAGTATCTCACTGCTGTTTTTCTGCTGTGATGAAAATTTCTAGTGTTTTCAGCCTAAAATAGTATAGCTAGTAGATGTGTTCTTATACTTGGTAGCTTTGCAGTTGCCCACCCCTAGTGTAAATTTGATCTGAGACACTCCTCCCATTCCAGTGTCATTAGCTCATTCTGCCTAATACAGAAAGAATATTTGGGACAGTCAACCCCCTTACTTTCTTAACCTTGAATTATCCGCTTTCTCCCTTTCCACTTTACTTAAAAAAAACTTTATTCAGCTGCTTTTACAGTATTTGTGTTTCTTCCTCCTACTCTATCACTTAATCTTGTTTTTTCTGCTACTTGTTATCTAAAGTGTTCAATTGCATCTTCATTGCTACATTTATTAATGCTTGTTTTTAGCCTGTTTAAATGTTAATTGTTATTCTAAGCCTCTTAGATTTGGTTTAACCACTTGGGCTTTAGGCCTTTCCGTTGGCTCTCCCTGGCCCCTCTCCTTCAGATTCTGACAAATATGGATGGACGATTTCCTACGGTTTCTCCTGCCACCCTGGTTGATATGGGCATCCTGAGATGGTGTAGCAACTGCCTCATGTACACGGACAACCATCTACTGGTACCACCTAGGAACACAATTTGTGAGAGATGCAGTTCCATAAAGAAGCTGGAGTCTAGGCTGTCTCCCTCACAAGCCAGTATATCTGGCACTGAGAAGGTTGTCAACACAATCAATACACCTCAAACACCACCCACAACTACACAATGCACACCCACATATGCAGAGGTTCTCAACAAAAACAAACCCAAACAAAGGAGACCTCAGAGGCAAAAACACATGAGAAATCCACAACCCTCCACACCACATAACATGCACACTCCACATACCAGTGTCTTGCAACCACTAAGGCCTAACCATAACCCCAGCATATTAGTCATAGGACACTCCATTGTGAGACACACACATGTGCCTCTCATCAGGCTGGATAAGGAGAAAGTCATGGTTAGTTGTTTGTCAGGTGCCAGAATCCGCCATATCACACACGCACTCAAGTCTCTCAACAACAATTACTGTTATGACTCTGTCATAGTTCATGTTGGCGTGAGTTATTTGAGATGGACCTCCCTGGACTATATGAAGAGAGACATGATTGAGCTCACTGAATGTGTCCCAGGCAGGTATGTCCCTAGGCTTAAGCAGCATTCTACCATCACCCAGAATGATGCCTCAGTACAAACAGAAAATGATTGACTTTAACAATTGGCTTATTTCTGGTGTCATTCCAGGGGGATCCAGTGCCTGACAGCCTGGGAAGATATGATCGACAGACTACAATGCTTTGCTAGATATGGCCTGCATCTGGCTCACTTGGGCTTCAGGCTTCTGGCAAAGGCCCTTGCCTCCCCCCATAGTGCCTTTTTTAGGAAAAGTCATGAGGTCGATACTACCAGCATAAAAAGTTCAGCAAAACACAAATTAAAGGTCATGCTGCTAAACGCTAGGAGTCTAAACATGAAACTGCACTCATTGCAAGCGTTCTTAACGCTGGAAGATGCTGACATTTGTGCAGTCATAGTAACCTGGTTCTAAGCTGCGGAGAGCACCCCAGCCTTACCTGGTTACTCATCCTATCATGCAGTCAGACCTCAAAATGTGGGCAGCAAAGCCAGAGGAGGTGGAATTTCAACATGTATTAAAGATGCACACACCTCCAGGCTGGTCAAACAGTATGACGCCAAGGAGACACTCCAGGTGCAGTTAACTGTTGACAAGACCCCTATTCAAATTATAGCTAGCTACAGGCCCCCAAATTTGACTCAAGATGCCCACTCCACTTATCTAGATCTCTTCAAATCTGTCAAGATTCAACCCTTTACCCTGATCCTGGGTGACTTTAATTACCCAACCCTAGATTGGAAAAATTACTCGTGCCAGAACACAAATATCCAGAGATTCCTTGATCTTATCAATGCAAATGCCTTGAAACAGCTAGTCAGTACTGCCCCAAAAGGTGATAATATCTTGGACTTGGTATTAACCAACATGAGTAACCACTGCAGCACCCCTACGGTATCATCCTCCCTGGTAAGATCCGACCATAAAGTGGTCACTTTCAAAGTCACCATCTCCCCTAACCTCCCTCTAGCTAGGGTCAAACAAAAAATGTCTCCAAAGCTGATTACAATGTCCTGAGGGATGGTATAAACAGCTTCATAGCCCCCTACCCCCACTGTAGGAATTAGCACCAATATCCAAATCTACACCAAAGTACTATATGAGCATTTGTATAGATGCATGCAATCAGGAATACTTGACAAGACAAAATCTTCCTCCACAAGGAAGAAACAAACCTGTCTGGTGGACATCTGTCTGACGTTAGGACATCTGCAGTAAATAAACTGTACAACAAAAGGAGAAAATTGCTGTCCAGGACCAAGAAGGAGCAGGTGCCCAATTGGAAGCAATGTCTCCTTAGCCTGAACAAGCAAATGAGAGCACTAGTGAAATCTCTAAAGCCAACTTCGAGTCCAAATTGGCCACATCTACTAAAGACAATCATAAGGCCTTCTTCTCATCTACCCGCAGTCTCAAAGGAAGCACACACATCTGTTCAAAACTGGTGGTCAAGGACACTACATACACAAATGCTGTAGATACAGCCAATCTACTGACTGACAGATTCAATGAAAAGTTCTCCCCTCTGTCCCCCCATCAGTAAATCAGGACATCCACAGTACCTGCCCCCCACCCTTTATCTCTAGGGAACAGGTCATCACTGCCCTCTCAAAGGCAAAAAATACAGCCTCCATGGGACCCGATAGCATCCCAGGCTGCATTGTACATGAACTCAGACATGAACTTGCAGCACCATTAGGCACCCTTTCCAACCAAAGCTTGAGTACTGGCTTTGTCCCAACCGTTTGGAAGACGGCCACTACCATTCCTTTACACAAAGGTGGAGCATCCACCAATCCAGGAAATTATAAACCCATCACCCTAACTAGCCTGATCTGCAAGGCCATGGAACAGATTGTTATGGACCTCATTAACAGGAACATTGGCAACCTCCAAAACACTTTACCCCACACAGTTTGGCTTTAAGGGGAGGTAATGTCTGTTAAATCTGGTTGACTTCTTTGAGACAGTCAACAAAGCCATGCACAAGGGGAAGACAGTGCATGATGCCTACCTTGACCTGGCCAAAGCCTTTGACACTGTTCCCCACTCGGACATAGTAGATAAACTCTCTCAACTAGGCATCAATCCATATGTTACCAGATGGATAGCAAACTGGCTCACTGATCGAACCCACCTAATCAAAATATTGCAAGCCACCTCAAACAGTAGACCTGTAATGAGTGGCGTTCCCCACGGATCGGTCTTGGGGCCTCTGTTATTCGGGATATACTTTCCTGAGGTGACCAAGTTTACAGATAACTGCAAGCTGGGCGCAGTCATCAATTTCCCAAGTGATGTGGATGTCCTCCAAGAGGGTCTCACCCAAAGAAATGACTGGTGCTAGAAACATGGCCTCAAGCTGAATGCCAAAAAAATGCATCATCATCCCCTTTGGGGAGAGTGGCATCCCCGCATATTATCACATTAATAACAATGTGCTAAGTACGCAATCAGTAGTGAGGGATTTGGGCACCCAGGTTGATAGCAACCTGACTTTTGACCACCATGTTGCATCCATTGTACAGAAAGCTTTCTATATGTCCCACCTCATAAGTAAGGGTATCTCATACAGGGACAAAGAGGTCATAAGATCCCTGTATTCTTCCCTTATAAGGCCTATTATTGAGTACAACTCCCCCTTCGGCATGTACCTTGCAAAGCACGTGTAGCAGCTAGAGAGACCACAGAGGTTCCTCACCAGGAGAATCCAGGGCCTCAAACACCTACCCTACACAGGCTAAAAGCCCTGTCCCTCTACTTGGTTTCATACAGACTCCTCAGCGATGACCTCTGTCTGGCATACAAAACAATCTCAGACCCTACTTTGATGGGACTGCTGCATATCAGCAAGTCAAGTTCCTCTCGAACAACCCATACGTGTAACCTCAGCATGGTCTGTTATATCAATAGGACTTGTTGGCGGGACATATTTGTGTCCCAGAGACTCCCCCATCTGTGGAATAGACTCCCTCTCCACATCGAGCAGAGTACCTCATTATCCCTCTTTAAGCGCAACCTGGATAACTGGATGGGAAACAGTAAATACACTCCTGGGATTCCACGTGTCCCTGCTGGACAGGGGCTCTGGATGCTGACTTGTCTAAACATGGGCTAAACTCTTGGCTAGGCTTATAAGGGCCTCAATCCCAGTAGTCTAGTAACCTTCTATAATCCTATGATCCATGTGCCAGCATCCCATGAGTGTAGCATATTAACTTAAACTTGCTTTTGTTCAGCCTTTCTTCTTTTTACATTTATTTAAAGTAAAAAAAAAAATAGTTTGAGTTATTAATTTATCTCATAAAACAGTCACTGAAAAGACTCACCCTCACATTTAAAACACCCTGACTACATGCTACACAAACCTTCTGTACTATATAATATGTAGTTTATATCACAAAATCCTTTATATAAATACTATTAACAAAAATTGTTTGTTACAGTTACTTTTTTCCTTTTTAGTGTAGATGTACACGCGTAAAGCGTTTAACTAACTGTACTAGACTAGCACTGTATTCTAATTCAGGTTTGATGAGGTGCTTTTTGAAATGATTACAGTATCAAATGTAATTTCTGTGCTTCCTGCCTATTCATTTCTTATGCAGTAACTGTTCATTGTTCTACTGTTTTTTGCCTTCAAATAGCTGCCTGTCATAAACTACCTACATGCTTGTGCTCTGCTCCCATTTTACAGACTAAATCTTCCCCGTAAACTGCGTACAGTTTTTTCTATACCTGCTGGGCTCTAGGGGATTGGTTAAATGTTATCAGACTGAGTATTGTATTGTTTCCACTTCCTACTTTTACTCTGTTTCTTCTCCTTCATTCTCTTTACTTCCCCTCCCTCTTGCAGTTACCATATCTAATCTCTATCCTTCTTTAACCTTTAGTACACTCTTGTGCAACCCTCCTCTATCTGCTCTTACTCATCTCCACACCAAACTCTCCACTCTCTACCTCCCCTCCTCTCCTAATATTTGCCTAATGCTCTCTCTCTCTTTGGGTGCTCCCTCTCATTATTGCTTAGGCAAGGGCTACTTCCCAGCTAAACCTTAGAGGACTCCCTGGCATCTGCCTGCAGCCTAAACACTGCTGAGTGCTTCCACTTCAAGATATCTCCTAAAAAGGAACCCAGTGTATGTTGTATGTATTTGTTACCTTGCCATATCTGTTACTTATACCTCCTGCGTGTGCGACGGCAGCCCACTGCAGCCCGCTCGATAGTTTATCCCTTCCACCTTCTCTCCTAGGCTGGTTGTTTTAGCTTAATAAGACCTGACCTTCCTTCTGTTACTCCCTCTTTTACCACTAGGTGGTTTTGTCTTCCCAATAAATCTAAACATATATCCCTTTCAATACCCTATCCCACTTGTATTGTGGCTTACTTTCACTTTGACCCCTATATCTTTTCTAACCCCCAGAACATGCTGCTCTCCTTGGGAGCAAGTTGCTACCTATTGCGTGTATATCTATTCTCACCTGGTACATTGCTGTAGCTCCACTTTTTTGATTGTTTATCGCAGATGTCACTGTGATCTGGCTCTACCCGCTCCATTCACCCTGCAGGCTCACTCCGCTCCCCTACCATACCCCCAAATCTCACCTACCCCCAGTACTCATAACCTTATACTCGGATAGCCACACCTCCTTTCTGCTTCCACCAATTAGCCCACTCTATCTCGTTACAGACTTATCACTTCAGCCCATATTCATTTACTGTTTTTCTTTTCTTATCACTCCTTCACTACTCCTTTCAATTCCCTTTCCTTATACCTCCATTCTTCTTGCCTCAATTAACATTGTTCCCCTTACTATGTCTAAATCTGACATTCCAAAGCATTTTAACCTATTTTTCTTCTTTATAATCTTTAACATTCTCCTGGTATCATATACCCTCACTTACTATGAGCATCTAAGTGTTACTGAATCTTTACTCACTTTAAAGCAAACAACTCCACACTCTGCTCCAGCCTTACAAACCTACAGTAACTTAACATCCTCATCTCCCTATTTTCTTCCTTTATTCCATAGATTAACCCATAATAAGTATCTCCAAACCAGAAAATCTTACCTAATCTTCTCTAAACTCTTAAAATTCTTACATAGTCCTCAATAGTTCCTACTTCTACATGGTGACATTCATCCAAACCCAGACCCAAATAACTACCTCATTAACACCCATCCAATCCATCAAACTAACTTTGTCACTCCTACTAGTCCATCCAGCTCTCTTCTTATAGCTCACCTTAATATTCACAGCTTAAATAATAAAAATTACCCAACTCCATGCGCTGATAGATATATATTCCTTTGATATCTTATGTCTACCAGAAACCTGGCTCAAGCCAGGAACTAAGGACATTGATATTATCCCTCCTGGTTACAACATCCTCAGACTCTATCGTCTGAACAAAAAGAGTGGTGGAGTTGCAATACTCTACAAATCTGAATTACAGGTTACCCCAATAGATACTCAGCCTCCCTCTCCAAGCAATGCCAAAATCTTAATATCTAAGCTCCAGGTTAATAATAATAAATCCATGTACATAATTTGCTCTTATATCCCCCCAGGCAACAACATTAATACTCTTGAAAATACCCTTAGCTGGCTCTCCTCATCCTTCCCACAAGAAACCATACTCTTAGGTGATTTTAATATTGATTGGACTTGCTGTATTTCTCCCAAACCAACTTCTCACATAAACCTTTATGGCTTTCATCAAACCATTATCTCCCCTACTGGAATTCATAAACCTAGCAACAAACAAAGTATCCTAGATTGGATATTGGTCAATAGCAATCCCCTGGCATATAAAACAGGTGTACTCCCTGATGATATTAGCGACCACTTACTTACTTATATTACTAGACAAAAGACCCCTAGTACCAGCCAAATTATTTACAGAACTACCTGGATTAAGAAAGACCTAAACCTAGCCAGCTACCAAACAGTGCTCAAAGCTTGCAACTGGTCTCCCCTTAAATACCTACCTTTTGATGAAGCAGTCTCATACTTCAATAATAAATTCTTGCAAATTCTAGATCACCATGCCCCCTCTCATATTATCAAAGCTAGAAACAAACCTACTCCATGCCTCACCAAAGAGACCAGGCAAAAAATGCTGCAAAGAAATAAAATATGGAGCAAATGGAGAAATACTAAAAACCTTATTGACCTCCAAAACTTTAGGCAGCTTAGAAATGCTACAAAGAAACTAATACTCCTAGACAAAAAAACTATTACCTGAAATTCCAACAAGCACAACATCAAAATCCACAAAAATTCTGGTCAGGTATTAATAAACTACTTCATCCAGGAAATTCCAAAACACCTACTCCTTCTAATCTGACTCAGAGTTCTCCCAACCATATTGCTGATGCCTTTAACAAATTCTTTTCTGAAACAGTCACCTTACTAGCTAATACCTTGTTACCTGCTAGCACCCTGGAACTGACCTCTCAAATAAATAAACCTCCCCACTTTAAAACTGCACCCAGTCTGAATATCTCACATCCTTACCCTACTTCTGAAACGTAAACCCTGCACACCTGCAGCTGACCACCTACCAGCTGAGTACCTGCAAATGGCAGCTGGAGTACTTGCCTACCCTGTTTCCATTTTAATAAATAGAACCATAGCTGAAGGCATTATCCCATCTCTCTGGAAAGTCTCTTGTATCATCCCTGTACACAAGGGGGAACTCAAATGAACTCTCAAACTTCTGTCCTATAGCCCTACTTTCTCACTTGGCTAAAATCATGGAAAGATGCATTCATCGGCAGTTACTTGATCATCTTCTCCAAAATAACCTACTAGCTGACTGCCAGCATGGTTTTAGACCATATCACAGTACTACAACTGCACTCTTGTCCTTCACAGACTGTATTAATAAAAATCGTAATAATAATAACATACTTTCCTCAGCTCTATTCTTAGACCTCTCCAAAGCCTTTGACACAGTTAACCATCAACTCATGTTAAACATTCTCAAATCTCTCTCCTTAGACACTGTAGCAGTCCAGTCGTTTAATTCCTTCCTAGAAAATAGACAGCAAGCAGTTCTCTGGGACAATCACTTATCCTCACAGCTTCCCATCACCATTGGAGTCCCACAAGGCTCTATTCTGGGACCCCTCCTCTTTTCCATTTTTATTAATGATCTGAAAACTTCCCTTCCACAATCCTCCTGCATTCAATATGCAGATGACTCAACACTTATCTATGCCGCAGTTTCTTCTGCTGAGCTGCAGTCTAGTACCCAAAAATTATTTACATCAGCTGAAAATTGGTTCCATCAGTACTGTCTCCTTCTTAACCCCCAAAAAACTAAATTATTACTGTTCACTCCAACACAGAAGTCCTCTCCTATCAACTTTACAATTGTATCTAACAGTGGCACAATTATATCACCTGACTCTAACACTAAACTTCTAGGAGTCAAAATTCATCATAATCTTAACTTTGACTCGCACATCAACTTAACCATTAAATCAGTAAATAGAAAACTCAGCTTTCTCTATAGGCTCAAACCCTTCCTTACACCTTCAGCCAGGACTACTATAGCACAAACACATCTGATCTCTACCCTTCTCTACGCCTGTCCTATTTTTACCAATCTATCAAAATCCAATTTTAAAAACTGGCAACCTCATACAATAACATTGCTAGATTTGCCACAGGTGCTCCATTTCGTACCCACCATTGCATAAATCTGAAACAACTAGGCTGGCTAGAATTACAAAACCAGCTGCTGCTTCAACAACTGACAATCATCCACAAGATCTTGTATCACCCCACAAATACTCCCATACTCAGTAACCTTATTACCACTTATAAAAACCTCACAACCCTTTGCTCAGCTAACAAGTTACTAGTCGCCTCCCATAAATCACACAATAAATCTGACTGCCTGTTTACTAACACTGTTGGTTTTAATTGGAACAAGCTTCCTTGTGAGCTCACCTCTCTGGGTTCAACACCCCTTTTCAAGAAGCAACTAAAAACCTTCCTGAATTCCCACTGGCTATGCCCATGTACTAACCCTGACTAACACTTTTTTTGGCCTCTTGCCTTATCACTGCTACAAAAGTACTATTACTCCTATACCTTTCTTCTCTTCTAGCTACACATTCTTCTTGTAGAGATAGTTTTGTAAAAAAAATGTTATTTTTGTGATCTGTGATTATCCTTTTACTCCTTTTTACTTCAATGTATACCTGGTGCAAATTAGTTAACATAGTCTGTCTTTTTGTTATTCCATCTTTGTATGTTAATCTTTCACAGTGTAGCAATTACTTTTGTAATGGTGCCCTCCACATTTATGCAATGGTTCAAACTGATTTTACTGTGTAAGCTTTTTGTACTTGCTAAAGTATATAACTTATAGTGGAGCTTTTCTCCCAGGGTCTCTACTGAAAATGGACATGTATCCAGTTAGACTAGCTCGGTCAACAAATTTAAATTAAAATAAATAAATAAAAATGTAAATGTTAATGGCATAAAGTGGGTTTATAGTCCACATAAAATTCTAACAAAGTTAACAAAACTTTTCTTTTTCAGCCACTTTTTCTTGCAAAGCCATATTTCAGAATTGCGATTGATGTTTTATAATGTCATATTTATACTCTACTCTAATTTCACTGTTGCTGATCTTCCTTCTGTTCATCTCCACAGCAAACTCTGGTTTATGTTCAAGGTGCTCACGATTCTTCCACTCAACTCCTGTGCCTTTTTTCTGTGCTTTAAGCATTTTATTTTGGAACACTGCAAAAGGGTTCATTGGCAAAGTCTCACTATGGGCTGTTTTGATGGCTGACATTTTGATTGATAAACCAGAGAGGAAAATAATAGCAGAAGATGCAGTCTTGGCAAAGGAGGCCCGCAGATTATGGGGTCCAGAGAAACCTTCTTTGACAGGCCCCATCAGCGCTCCTGAAAAGGATTGTCTTCCTCTGCTGGCAATTGGGGGTCAACTTTCCCTGCACCAAACGTCCTGGCTAAATATAGCAAACACAACATAGAAAGAAAAAGGGACTGACTTTAAGGTTAACCTTCACTGTATAACAAAAATCAATATTGTCCACAAAAAAAAAAAAAATGTCCACAAAAAAATCCAGTGAAGGAATCATTCGACCAACTGAGAAATATAGCTCACAAGGCTTTTGGACTACGTCCTTTTTCAGTGTGTAACAAATGCTTAAAATCACTACTCCTTGTATACGTGTCACAATTAATTAATTGATATCACATGATGCAGCTTCAATAAAATTATGCTAAAAGGTATATCATCATTAAAAAAAAAAACAAATAATCCACAACATATTCAAAATAAAATATAAAAAACAAAATCCTTCTGAGAATGTATATGCATATAAAAATTCACTTGAAATGTATACATTAAAAATGTGTGTGTGTGTGTGTGTGTGTGTGTGTGTGTGTGTGTATATATATATATATATATATATATATATATATATATACACACACACACACACACACACACATTGTGTGTGTGTGTGTGTGTGTGTGTATATATATATATACATATATATATATATATATACACACACACACACACACACACACGTGTTTAAAAGCATGTATATATATGCATACAATATATTTCCCAAATTTGTCTTAAAATCATTTCTTCAAAATTGTAATGAATCGATTCTTAAGGTAGAGGATGATTTACAGAACGAATAATGCACCTTGAAAATAATTTGACAGTTCTGCCAAATTTTAGTGAAGAGGCAGCTGAATATGAACAACTGATTGATTGAGAGACCAAATTTGATGAGAAACGACACACTTTGAAAAAAAGTAAACTAATAAGAGTTATTAAAGACTTTAGCTGGGGCAGTAACTTTTCCTGGCCTGAAGTAACGATCTAAGAATGGAAAATTGGCGGGGGGGGGGGGGGAGCTGACAACAATTGAGAAACCCACAGCTGCTCATAGTGAATCGATGTATAGCCTTGACAGATCTTCTACTACCGAAATCCCCTCTAATATTAATGAGCATGTTGTTGTGACTTTCGGCTTTTCCCGGTTAGGGGTCGCCACAGCAGAACTCCGGTCCGCTAATGATTGGTAGTTGATTTTATTAATGAGCATGTTAATGAACATAATATAGAAAACCTTTCCCTACAAAATATTGGTAATGATCTCACACACCCCAAATTTTCTATAAGAGTTAAAAATCCAGTAAAGTTGAACATAGTAGCCAAAACAGGAGAGAAAGCACCACACCTTCCTTTTTGTTTATGCCAACTAGAACCCCCAAATGTGAAAAGGCCCGACCAATCGAGGGACAGAATGAAGGAGAGAGGAGAAGGAGGAAGTGTAAGATGGCAGAGCAGTGGTCCTCAAACTCGGAGCGGGTCAAAGAATGTGAAAGGCAGAAGGGACAAGTAGTTATACATCTTTCCAAGCTTGTTCTATCAGATGATGATATTGAACTCTTTTGAAAAGGCTTAACTTTTATTCCATCTGCCAAGAACACACTAGTGGATGCGATAATGGACGTGAAAATGTTTGTCCATGATTTAAGTTTGAAACCTATTTTTAAGGATCCAGGTTCACATGTATCCCAGGTATGTAAACGTACAAGTACCTTTATACCTGTGCATCCACCCAGATTAAATGCTTTCAGTAACTTATGTGGAAAAGAGCTTTGTGAGTTATATAATCAGAAAGAAACAAGTAAATGCTATAATTTAACAATTGGAGAACATGAAGCCCTAAAAAAGCTTCAAAGCAACAATGAAATAAAAATGAAGCTGGCAAAGGTGGAGCAATACTAATTATGGACAAAAGTGATTACAATGATTGTATGTTAGAACTTTTGAGTGATACAAGTTTTAAGATAATTAGTGATGCTGAAGTAAACAAACATGTCAGTTGTTGTGTCTTTTGGCTTTTCCCAGTTAGGGGTCGCCACAGTATTGTTTACAAATTAATGGTGGCATCTCTATAGAAATGTTTAATTATTGTAATGTCCCATGTCCTATTATACCAT
The DNA here is from genome assembly GCF_019279795.1 of Protopterus annectens. NCBI lineage: Eukaryota > Metazoa > Chordata > Ceratodontiformes > Protopteridae > Protopterus > Protopterus annectens. The sequence continues at coordinate 1,700,984,454 of NC_056737.1, read as the reverse complement.
TTATCTACGGACTTCATAAGGTACATGAAAATCCCAACAAACCACCAATGAGACCTATTGTTTCTGGGGGAGGGTGGATTACTTTGCCTATTTCGATGCATCTGCCAATATGTGCTTGGAAAAATACTTTTTAGTATTAGAAGCTACATAAAGAATACTGGGTGATTTTCTACACCACTTATATCAGTGGTATGAAAACAACTGTATTAGAGTGTATATTTGTCACTACAGACACTGCATCATTATTTACGGTTATTCCGAATAGTTTTGGTATATATATTGTACAGAGGTTTCTATGTATATAAGGTCAAATGCTGTGAAGGAAAATTGAAACCATTTGCAAATTATGAGAGCTAGTTTTAAATAATAATAATTTTGTGTTCCAGGATATCTTCCACCAAATAGTGGGTGTGGCTGTGGGTACCCCTGATGGCCAACGCCTGTGCAAATATAGCACTGAATAGTTGGTAAGAGCAATATATATATATATATATATATATAT
>NC_056737.1:1700945136-1700957636 GCF_019279795.1 Protopterus annectens | reverse complement strand
AAATATAACAAATGACACTTGGCTGCAGAGAATTATTACCAGAGGATATACCATACCCTTTTTCCTCCCACTTCCATTGATTATGAAGCTCCCCGTTGTTCCACCCAGTCAGAGGGAGCCAGCAACTCAGCAAATTCAACAGTTGCTCAAAAAGAGAGTCATCCAAGAGGACGCACCACACCAAATAGGATCCAGAACTTACTCAAAGTTCTTTTTATTTCCAAAGAAGACTGGGCTGGATACAGATTTCAGATCGCAGTGTGCTCAACAATTTGATTATGCACACCAAGTTCTGGATGGTACAGGTACAGTCCATTTGACCCTTTCTGAGAAAGGATGTCTGGATGTGCTCTATGGACCTCCAGGATGCGTACTATCATATATGAACAGGTCTCTATCATATGTTTGAATTTTAAAAATCTCGAACGCTGTAAAGAGTGAAAATGCCACAACTAGAAGTTCCGTTATTGAGATTGCAGTACAGTGAAGATTGGAATATTTGCCCTTTCCTCACTGTAGTGCGATCTCAGAGTTGGAATATATATTTGGGGGTGGGTGTGTGGGGGATGCAGCCCCGCACAATAAGAAGTTAGAGTTCTGGCATTTTCTGTCTTTAGAGCATTCGAGATTTTGATCATTCGATTATATGATATAGACCCTATATGAACATACGTGAAGGAGGTTCTTATGCTTCTAAGTGGGAGCCAGTCACTGTGAATTCATGGCTCTACCCTTTGGTCTTACCACAGCCCCCAGTGTGTTTACCAAATGCATGGCAATGGTGGCAGCGCATCTATGGCTGCAAGGAATCTGGGTATTCCAATATTTAGACGATTGGCTCATCACCGCCCCAATCAGACATCAATTGGTACAAGCAAGAGACCAGGTACTGAGATCCAGTTTAAAGTCTTGGAACCATTGTCAATCACAGCAAATCAAACTTGCATCTCACCTAGTAACTGGAATTCATAGGTGCAATTTTCAATACAAAGTCCATGGTTGCGTCACTTCCATTGTCGTGATACAGACCATCAGAAACCAAGTCAACAGGATCTTCTGCAGTACGAAGACTTCAAGAAGAATAGTTTTACAGGCCCTAGGTTCGATGTTGATGGCTATAATCCTAGTGCCCCTGGTGAGGTATCACATGAGCATATTACAATGGATGCTTTAGACACAATTAACAAGAACATTCAGTCAAGTTAGAGCCTTGCGAATATAATTCTCTTTATTTGGACAATATACCAAACAGTACGTTGAGCGCTTTCATCTGACTACAGAGATTTCATCAGAACAACATTAGTTAACTCAAGCTGCCTTATATACCTATATATAAGGCAGCTTGAGTTAACTAATGTTGTTCTGATGAAATCTGTGTAGTCAGATGAAAGCACTCAACGTACTGTTTGGTATATTGTCCAAATAAAGAGAATTATATTCGCAAGGCTCCTGGCAATTCCTTGGACTTGAATGTTCGTTTTTCTTTGTTAATTGTGGTTGAGGTCTGAGGTTTACTTTTAATGCTTTAGACACAGTGGTCCCTTTTTAGTTACTGTCTGCGAAGATAAGGGCAACTCAAAAATGCAAGTGTTAACTCTCATGGTGGATGCAGTATTCCCGGCTCCAACTAGGGTGACTGTTCATGCTTCCTCAGCCCAAGGCATAGTGACCACAGACACTTCCCAGATTGGGTGAGGGGGACATTACCAGGGGATTATGGTCCAAGGTGCTTGGTCTCCCAAAGAGGCCAATCTGCATGTCACTGTTCTAGATGAGAGCGGTACTTCTGGAATTGAAAGAATTCCAGGACTCTCTTCTTTTCAGGACAATTGCAATTCAAATGGACATTATGTCAGTAGTTTGTTATATCAGCAAAGGAGGAGGAACCAAGTCTTACCCCCTGTGTCTGGAAGCTCTCAGTGGGTGGCAATGGGCAGTAGACTCCAGTTGTTTTCTGATGACAATGCACATTCTGTGGAAGTCCAGTGTGATACCAGACAAACTTAGCAGGTCCATCCTACTACCTCATGAGTTGTCTCTCAACCACAAGGTGGCAGAAATGATTTTCCATCAATGAGGTCAGCCTTGCTGTGATTTTTTTGCATCTCCCCTAAACAACAAGTGCAGCAACTTCTTTGTCCTAGTCTCTCCAATGGGAGAGTCACCAAGGGATGCTCTTGTCTGTACTTGGCCCCTTCGATCTGTTATACAGCTATCCCCCAACTCCCTTGATTCCCAAGTTTTTATAGAAAGCAGCCAGTTTGAAAAGCAGAGTCATCCTCATTGCACCTCACTGGCCTTGACAAGTATGGTTTCCCTTACTTTGGCCTCATTTTCTGTCCCCACCTTGGATTCTGACCTTCTGTCCCACCCAATGGTTTTTGTTCACCCAGATATTCCAAGACTCAGACAATGCATGATTTCTCCAATTCCACTAATGGCCAGGTAACCTGTGCCTTCTTCCCCAGTCCATTCCATTTTATTATCGTCCTGTAAGCTGTCCACCAGAAAATTGTACAAAAGCAAATGGAAACGTTTTCTCTTTTGGGCAGAGCAAAATCCTATAGATCCCTTTACAGCTCCTGTTCATGCAGTCCTTGATTTTCTAGCCCAGTTGTTTATTGATTGAGCAGGTTCTTCTACGATTAAGGTGCAGCTAGCAGCAGTTTCAAATTTCCATGTGGGATTCAGGTATTGTACTTCGGTTTTTCTCAAAAATTTCAAAAGTATTTTTGAAGGGTACACTGTTGGTCAGACCCCCCCCTTTTAAAGACCCTATTCTGCCATGGGATTTGAGTCTAGTACTACAAGCCCTAACTCAGTCTCTTTTTGAACCTGCAGCTAAATACAACTTAAAATTTTTATCCTGGAAGACGGCCTTTCTGGTTGCTTTAACTTCGGCTAAAAGACTCTCAGAACTTCAAGCGTTATAATCAAAACCTCCTTATTTAGTCTTTCGTAACAATAGGGTTACTTTGCATACCAATGCTTCCTTTCTACCGAAGGTGGGGTCAAAATATAATATTAACCAGACTATTAATCTCCCCATGTACTTTATAAATTTCAGTAACAAAGGAGAATACTTGTTACATTTACTGGATGTACACAGACCGTACAAAGTATTTGAGTAAAGCAGACCAAATTTTGTTTCATTTGCACATCCTAGATTGGGGGACGCTGTCACTAAAGTTTCTGTAGCTAGATGGATTATGGAATGTATTTTCTTTGTACACAAAAAGTTGAATGTCTCCCTCCAAAGAGATATAGAGGCTCATTCTACTAGATCCATGGGTGCTACTTCCTATCTAGAGCTTCCATGGATGATATTTGTACAACTGCTATTTGGTCAAACTCACATACCTTTATAATTCACTATAAACTGGATCTGGTCTCAAGGGGAATAGCAGCTTTTGGCTCGGCCATTCTCAGGAACATCCTTCCTTAGGGTCTACCCAGGGCTCAGAAAGCTGGGGACTTTGTCCCATATGTCGAGGATGAATGAAAATTGACAATATCAGATAAAGAAGTTGTGTTATTACCATAACATTCCATCTGTGTTGTCCACTTGCCATGGTGCGAATCATCATGGACCTTGTCAACAAAGGTATAGGTAGTCTGCAATTAATTGACCTAACTCAGTTTGGATTGGTCAAAGGAAGGTCATGCCTCTTAAATGTGGTGGACTTCTTTGAGACAGTCACCAAGGCCCTGTCCGAGGGAGAATCTGTGCATACAGCCCACCTAGACTTAGCCAATGCTTTTGACACTATGTCCCACTCAGGCATCATTGACAAACTCACCCAGCTAGGTGTCAACTATTATATTGTTAGTGGGTCACTAACTGGCTCACTGGTAGAACACTTTTAGTCAAAATAGGGGAATCCAGGTCCAACAGCAGACCTGTAACCAGTGGTGTTCCACAGGGTTCAGTCCTGGGACCTCTACTGTTTCGAATTTATTCCTCCGAAGTACAAGCAAAAACTAAAGGTTTGTGGCTGGCAAAGTTTGCTGTTGACTGCAAACTGGGAGCGGTCATAGAATCTCCAAATTAAGTCAAATCCTATAAGAGGGTCTTACACAAAGAAATGATTGGTGCCAAAGTCATGGCCTTAAACTCTGTGCAAAAAAATGTATTCTCATCCCTTTCAGTAAGAGTGATGTTCCTGCTAACTACCACATCAATAGCAACACCTTAAGTATGCACTCTGGTGATAGACCAGGGCAGACAGGTTGACAGCAACCTTACCTTTGATCACCATGTCTCGACAGTGGTAAGAAGGGCATTCTATATTGCTCATCTCATAAGTAAGGGCATTATCTCCAGGTAGAAAGAAATTATAACCTCCCTGTGCTGTTCCATCATCAGACAAATAATTGAATACAATGCCCCGTTTGGTATGTACCTTTCCAAGCACCTGCAGCAATTTGAGAGACCACAAAGGTTCCTCTCAAGCAAAATTCAAGTCTTCTGCATCTGTCCTATGTGGATTGTTTGAAGTCACAAAATGGTACACGGGTTACTCGCTCCAAAGACCATAACCTGATATGTGATATTAGTAGAACCTGCTTAAGGGACAGATTTGTCTCCCAGTGGTTACCACACCTTTGGAACAGACTCCCACTACTTGTCAAACAGAGCACCTCATTGGCGCTCTTCAAACGCAATCTGGACAAGTGGATGGGTAACCGTAAATTTACCCTGGGGGGTTCCAACTGTGTTATTCTTGAATAGGGGAAGTAGGTGCTGATGGTGGAAATAAGGGCAGAACTTGGCTATTCTTGTAAGGGCCCTAGGGCCATTAACCTAGTAACATCCTATGATCTTGTTTTCATTAATCCTCGACTCCCCACCCTTCCCCCCCCCCTGCTTATAGGAAGAAGCAAGTACAGGAGGGCACTTTAGACACCTTATGTTCCTTAGGTGTTGAACTCCGGTTATGGTGCTTTGTAGGGTTTTCTTCTACTTCTTTTTCTGTATCAAGCTATATGTATTGTCTGAGGGAAATGGGGACCAGAGCATCATGTGTAGGGAGGATCTTGAGATTTTGTAGGCTTCCGCAAGCTGAAATAGCAGCCAAGTCGGATCTAAGTGTTGGATCCGAGTCCCATAAGTCGAGGATAAATGAAACTGAATAACACAGATGGAACTTTATGGTAGGAACATAACATCTTTGTTCTTCGTGTTTTACTGTTGCAGTCATCACATTTGGGTTATCTGCTTGCAGTAGCCCTCAGTCGGCCTGATTTATTAAAGTCTTGGGTCCTGCGTCAGTTGCCGTCTCATCTTCCATGACATCATGTAGTCAGGGGTATAAAGCATGCAGCCGACGCCATTACGTCAGTCTTTCTTGCCATGCGGTGCCTGAAGCAGAAGCAGTTTGCAAGTGCTGGTTGGCCGACTCCTGAAATTTTCATTTTAGAGTTTAAGAACCAAAGTCTTCAACTAAAGCTAAGTACCCCGTTGGGGAAACTTTTTCTTGCTGTAAACCGATGTCCGTAAAAGTCAATAATTGTATTTCTTGTGGAAAGCAAATACCTCATAAAGATTTTCATTCGTACTGTATTCCTTGCCTAGGCCCTGAGCACTACGTACCTCACTGTCTGTTTTGTGCCTTATTTAAACAATGAACTATTCATCGTCTGTATATTTCCGCTTCTAAATATTTTGGTACTCGATTCAATTATCCAGATATGTCTTCGGTAAGCCACCCGACTGCTGACATTCCGATAAAACGCAAAGATAAAGACAGAAACAGGCCGCCAAGGTCCAAAGCTGCCGACGACACTTCTCCTAAGCCAGTTGCCATTTCGCTGGTACTCAGTGAGGCACTTTCGCAGCCCCTGATACCCGCTACTTCAGATTTGCAGGCCTCTACTGAGACCCATTCGGAGTCCGGTATGCCGCGAGATGCTTCAACTGTGGAACCTGCGGATGTCTCTACCTTGAATGGGTCCAGAGCTGCTGTGCAGGCACCGGCTTCTGAGGATATTATTCAGGCCTACTGACTTGCATATTAAACCAATGCCATCTACTTCTTCGAGGCCTAAAACTCGAACCATGCCTAGAAAACCGATGCCCAGACCGCATGGTCAGGCCTCTTTGCCTAAAAAACAAATGATAAGAATGGCTGAAGACCTTATTACTTTAATCAGGGGAAGCCAACCTTCCCCCTCTATGAGACCTAGGACTGAATTTGCTTATGATACTTCTGATCAGGATTCTGAAATGTCTGTTTCCTCTGATGACCAGGATTTACACTTATCTACCTATGAGGATTCTGATGCAGAGGACTCTATTCCCTCTGCTTCCCCCCAGAGGATTTCTCTTTTGGTGAAACCTTGCATGCTCTTAGAGAGCATTTTTGCTGGGAAAGCTAGGATTACTCTGATTCTAAAAAGAGACTTAGGGATTTCTTACTCCTGGCGTCATATCCTGGACCTTTCTATCCTAAACACCTTTTTGGTGATCCCAAAATTCAAGATGCTAACTTTTCACCAGTTGCTTCCTGTGCTAGGCAAGGATGCCTGGTTGGAAACACTGAATTTAACAGAAGCCTACTTGCACATCCCAATCAGGGAATCTTGCAGAAGATACCTACGCTTCAATGCAGGCTACATGCACTATCAGTTCTCTGCACTGCCCTTTTGTCTTATCTACTGCGCCCAGGGTATTCACAAAGTGCCTAGCTCCAGTCATTGCATTTTGCAGGAAAATAAATATTCAAATATACCCATACCTGGATGATTGCCTAATTCAGGCCGAAAGCCAGGACATACTTTTGAATCATCTGGCATTTGTACAGAAGGTGCTAACTTGTCTGTTGTACACCATAAACGAAAAGAAATCACATCTTGTACCCTGTCAACAAATTATATTCCTGGGAGCAAGCTTGAACACAACTTCCCAGATGGTTTTCCTCACACCAGAGAAACAAATTCATCCGACAACTTATTTCAAACTAATGGCCACAAAACTCTGCTATCTGCAAGGCAAATATTGCAAGCCTTGGGGTTCATGGCCTCCTGCATTCTCCTAATTCTATATGAAAGACTGCATATGAGGAAACTGCAATGTTATCTAAAAAGCCTATGGTGTCAACATTCTCAGGAGGATCTAGAAGTAATGATTCATATCATACCTTGCCTACAGTTAGAATTCCTTTGGTGGGCAGAGGCCTGCCACCAAAACAAGGGACTACCATTCACTCTACCCCCTGCCGCCCAAACCCTAACAACAGACACATCAAACTATGCATGGGGGCTCACCTGGCAGGGAAATGCATTCAGGGCAAATGAAACCCAAGTCAAATGCACCTGCATATCAATCAAAAAGAAATGTTAGCTGTACAAAATGCTCTGACAGCCTTCAAGGACCACATTCTTCCAGGACAATTTAATGGCAAAGATGGACAACACCACTGTTATGTGGTACATAAACAAGCAGGGGGTTACCCATTCATACCCCCTCTGCAGACTAGCCATGGCTCTGTGGAACACAGCCTTGAGCTACCAAGTGCATCTACAGGCTCAATTCCTGCCAGGAAAACTAAATACACTGGCAGACGAACTAAGCAGAAATCTCATGGACCCATATGAGTGGAAACTGGAACAAAAGACTTTCAACATGTTGAGAAACAAATTGGGAGCCCAGATATAGACCTGTTTGCCTCCCCCCAGAACTACCAATTGGACAAATTCTGCACAAGGACTCCCCACAAACAAGCTTGGAAAGTGGATGCCTTTCCTCCTCTGCCTCTCCTCTCCAAAGATCAAACAGGACAAACCAAGGATGATGCTGCTTGCACCAGACTGGCCATGCCGACACTGGTACCCCCTCTTGTGCAGTGTGTCACTGCTGGCTCCATGGCACCTGCCTCAGACCCCTGTCCTGCTGTCCCAGCAGGAGGGCCAGATTCTGCATCCTCAACTTCAAACCCTGAACCTGGCAGCCTGGCTAATTATCTAATCCCTCCGTTACCATCCCTCAGTAAACAAGTGCTGGATGTCATTTTGGCGGCCTAATACTAGAAAATCTTATGCTGAAAAATGGAAAAGATTCTGTTCCTGGAACCAAACTTAAGGAATGGGTACAGCAGCACCCAATTTACCTCAGATTCTTTAATACTTAACTGAGATGCTTCACAAGGGACTTTATTTTTCCTCCATCAAAATTCATGCCTCAGCCATTTCAGTTCATTACAACACAGAACCACACCTCTTCTCTCATCCACTATCAAGCAGTTTCTCAGAGGGACCAAAAACTTAAGACCACCCAGGAGAGCCCCTACTCCAGCCTGGGACCTTAACTTTTTATTGGAAAAACTCACTCTACATCCTTTTGAGCAAGCTGCAAGTGCAGAGTTAAAATGTCTTTCTTGGAAAACAGCCTTTCCATTTAGCAATCACTTCAGCAAGAAGGGTATCTGAATTACAGGCCCTTATGGCAGTGGAGCCTTTCATCATCTTTCATGCGGACAGGGTGTCCCTCAGGACCAATCCCTCCTTCATGCCCAAGGTGGTATCCAGTGTGGCTCTTAATCAGTCCATTCATTTGCCAACCTTTTTTCTAATCCACAGAACAAAGGGGAACGGATACTGCACTCCTTAGATGTGCACATACAACTTAGATTTTACTTGGACAGGACTAAACCTCAAAGGAAGTCCGAACAACTGCTGGTGGCATTTGCTGCAGGGGCAGAAGGGAAGGCCATTTCAAAGCAAACCATTTCTAAATGGATAGGCCATTGCATTAATTTCTGCTGTAAGCACCATGGAAAACCTATCCCCCAGGAGATCAGACCTCACTCCACCAGGGCTGCATCTACCTCTACAGCCTTTCTCAGAGGCGTCCCTACCAAGGGACATCCTAGAAGCTGCTACCTGGAGTTCTGTACATATTTTAAACCACAAACGAAAAAACTGTTGAACCAAAAGAGCGTAACAACGAACAAGAACACTATGAGAGACTACTTCGTAAAATAAACAGACGTTTAATGACTCCAAATTAATGTTAGCGCTTTCGGCTAAATCAAATATTTAGCCTTCCTCAGACAAACAGCAGAACAGGAAATGACATTTCTTAAAATATATGTATAGAACCAATTGAAATAAAGTGCATTTAGTAATTAGTTGTAACTAAGGTTACCTTAAAGTAGTATAATCCATTGCAAACATAAGCCTTGAATAAAGGTAAAGATAGAGTGCCTCTATAGGCATTGCAACGGAACAGCAAGTGATACTTTGTTGCAAGTAACTCCATTCATCAAAATATTTACACAGATGTTAAACTCTATAATTACTGGATTATTTAATCATACAACTTGCTTCATACTTATGTGATGTGTTAAAAATGTTATAAAAACAGTGAATGATAAACTAAAAAATATTTGTGTATATTTTAAATTGTTACCAAAAATATTTCCACAATTTGGAACATTATTTCCACATTTAAACATTAAAAATACTGATTAGTTTTGCCCGCAGAATTCCTGTACAATAATCATAAAATAATACAATTTTACATTAGTGCATTCTGTTAGGGAATAATTGATTTAAAATATACACAAATATTTTTTAGTTTATCATTCACTGTTTTTATAACATTTTTAACACATCACATAAGTATGAAGCAAGTTGTATGATTAAATAATCCAGTAATTATAGAGTTTAACATCTGTGTAAATATTTTGATGAATGGAGTTACTTGCAACAAAGTATCACTTGCTGTTCCGTTGCAATGCCTATAGAGGCACTCTATCTTTACCTTTATTCAAGGCTTATGTTTGCAATGGATTATACTACTTTAAGGTAACCTTAGTTACAACTAATTACTAAATGCACTTTATTTCAATTGGTTCTATACATATATTTTAAGAAATGTCATTTCCTGTTCTGCTGTTTGTCTGAGGAAGGCTAAATATTTGATTTAGCCGAAAGCGCTAACATTAATTTGGAGTCATTAAACGTCTGTTTATTTTACGAAGTAGTCTCTCATAGTGTTCTTGTTCGTTGTTACGCTCTTCTGTACATATTTTCACTAAGCATTATCTTTTGCCAATTTTCTCTAAATCCAGAGCTGGCTTTGACACTGCAGTCTTGCAGGGCCTTATAGCTGGCCCTAATGCTATCTAAATTCCTCCTCCCAACCATAGCTTTGGGAATCTACCCAAATATGATGACTGCAACAGTGAAACACTAAGAACATAGTACATTTGTGCACACTTACCATAAATGTAGATGTTAGAGTGTATTCACTGTTGCAGCCCTGGTTACCCTCCCTCCAGCCCCCTAACTTCTTTTGGCTATACCTCTACTTTCCTTTACTGTGCTTAAAAGCCTTTTTGGTGTATTTGCTTTTTTGTTGGAGGTATATCTTTGTGCTTTTATATTTAATTGCTTCCCATTAGGGGGGCACCTGATATCTGGGGCAAGAAAAACTGATGTAATGGCGTCTGCTGCATGTTTTATACCCCTGACGACCTGACGTCATGGAAGAAGGAACAGCAACAGACGCAGGACCCAAGACTTTGTTAATCAGGCCAACTGAGGGCTACCTGCAAGCAGATAACCCAAATGTAATGACTGCAACAGTGAATACACTCGAGCATCTACATTTATGATGTGTACACAACTGTACTTTATGTAATCACCATAAAGTTACATCTGTGTTGTCCATTTTCATTCTTCCTTAACTTCCCTCCCACCAACCCCCATCCTAAGACTTCTGGAGGGACGAGTGTTTACACATTATCCTTTATACTTATTTTTGGATATGACTTCCAGATGTGGCTTCTCCATAAACTTCTCTCATCTTTTACTTTCTACTAAAACAGCAAACAAGATCTGAGATTATTGGGGGTGGTGCATTGTGGATATGGGAGAAGCTAAAGATTTGGTTACCATGAGCTTTAGCAATGGCCGAGTTAGATCCGACAGATCGGATCCGAACCCGGTGGTTGAAGAATGAAAATGGCAACACAGATGTAACATTATGGTGACTATGTAACTTCTTTTTCTAAAGCAGAGGAATGAGAAAAAAAAAAGAAAAGACACAAATGGCAATACTTATGGAAGAATAATGAACAGTATGGTACATTCTTGTTACTCCATGCCTGCACTGTTTAGTTCTAATACTCTGCGATACTTTGTGGATATAATAATCTGTACTGTTATTACTTTTTCCTTGGGAATTTGCATCAACGCTTGTTTTTCTTTTATCTCTTGTATTCCCCATCTGTTTCATTATAAAACATTTTCAATTAGCTTTATAACCAGCTTGAATTATTTTTATGAACTTTAACTGTGTAGCCTGAGTGCCCTTCCAGATCAGGTATCCCTAAACCATTCTATTTTGTGGGGAAAATCCGCTTATCTCACTTTTTCCCTCAGAAACAAATTTTTTCAGTGCTTTGACAATTGTCATCCACAACTTCTCCCACTGATAAAATATGCCCGACCTTTATACAAGACTAAAAAACTCTTTCACTGCTTGTATATCCATATCCATAATGGAGATGTTCCATGTTTTTTAATTTGTGTTATCTACTGTATAGTCTCTTCCCCATATATCTTTAGCTGCTTAACAGAATATTTTTTAATCCATATATGTAAACATTTCATTATGTCCCCATACATATGGATATCCCTGAACCTATTCATGCATGGTTGTATAGTTTCCTGGTATAGTTGGTATTATCTTCATTTATTGTGTACCTCCAAAAGACATGAGACTGTCTCAGAATGATCTACAGCAGCAGAATGTCTGTTTTTTTTAATTGGCAAGTATAAAAGAATACACCCAAAGCATTTAACTTCTTTAAATAAAGGCCAGACTTTCTTGATTATATCAACAGTTAAATCCTTAAATTTGTGAATCTCTTATTTTCTTTCCTAACAGTAGTAAATATAAAGCAATTAACCATGAGAAAAGAAGACATCTCTGCTGATTACTGTGTTAAACACAGCTTGTCAGAGCAGAGCCCTCACACTTTAATTCTTGCATCTGACATGTCATATATCTTCGCTATTAACCCTATTATTTTATCAAGGAAGATGTATACAACATTTCTCAACTCATAAAGTCCTAGCTGACTCTACTGAATGCTTTCTGTGCTTCAAGACTAACACTCCACTTTCCCTGGATCATGATTGCTCTATGAATGTTTTCATGTGTTTGCCTACCCTGGACAAAACCACATGGACACATATCTAGCAATTTTGGTAATATCCCTGTCGTTCTGTTAGCTAATATAGACCTAAAACTTTTAACATTGTGATTTAAAATCAAAACGTGTCTAACTGCTTGTATGTTGGGCAGCTGCATCCCTTACCCTGCCTTAGCTACAGCTCTGCGGTAATGTGTTATTTTTACATCATTGTTCTATAACTTTACTTTTTATTGGCGCATGAACTGATACCATTAATAGATGGGACTCGAAGCTTTCAATTAAGTACACATGCGCTTCTAGAATGTAATTTCTATCCAGTCTAACTGAATTACT